>NC_069499.1:566452832-566722832 GCF_027579735.1 Bombina bombina
AGAGAGAGAAGAGAGAGAAAGAGAGAGAAAGAGAGAGAAAGAGAGAGAAAGAGAGAGAAAGAGAGAGAAAGAGAGAGAAAGAGAGAGAAAGAGAGAGAAGAGAGAGAAGAGAGAGAGAAGAGAGAGAGAAAGAGAGAGAAAGAGAGAGAAAGAGAGAGAAAGAGAGAGAAAGAGAGAGAAAGAGAGAGAAAGAGAGAGAAAGAGAGAGAAAGAGAGAGAAAGAGAGAGAAAGAGAGAGAAAGAGAGAGAAAGAGAGAGAAAGAGAGAGAAAGAGAGAGAAGAGAGAGAAAGAGAGAGAAAGAGAGAGAAAGAGAGAGAAAGAGAGAGAAAGAGAGAGAAGAGAAAGAGAAAGAGAGAGAAAGAGAGAGAAAGAGAGAGAAAGAGAGAGAAAGAGAGAGAAAGAGAGAGAAAGAGAGAGAAAGAGAGAGAAAGAGAGAGAAGAGAGAGAAAGAGAGAGAAAGAGAGAGAAAGAGAGAGAAAGAGAGAGAAAGAGAGAGAAGAGAGAGAAGAGAGAGAGAGAGAGAGAGAGAGAGAGAGAGAGAGAGAGAGAAGAGAGAAGAGAGAGAAGAGAGAGAGAGAGAGAGAGAGAGAGAGAGAGAGAGAGAAGAGAGAAAGAGAGAAGAGAGAGAGAGAGAAGAGAGAGAGAGAGAGAGAGAAGAGAGAGAGAGAGAGAGAGAGAGAGAGAGAGAGAGAGAGAGAGAGAGAGAGAGAGAGAGAGAGAGAGAGAGAGAGAGAGAGAGAGAGAGAGAGAGAGAGAGAGAGAGAGAGAGAGAGAGAGAGAGAGAGAGAGAGAGAGAGAGAGAGAGAGAGAGAGAGAGAGAGAGAGAGAGAGAGAGAGAGACTTCTACCAATAAATGTTGTGCCCATAATACCCAAATCTGGAAAGATGCCTTAATATACATATAGTAAAGACCCTTCATTATCAGTTCCACAAATATAGAGGAAAAGAGCAAAAAAGGTGTTTGGTACAAAATAGGGGATTACTGGTGCACTAATATCAAGTATTATAGACAGATACGTTATTTATCTATCAGAGTGGTTGATATGTATACCATCACCGACATACTTTGCAATAAATCCCCAGGAATTATATGTTATAGCACAGCTCCAAAGCACATAGCCCCACAGGATTCCTCTACCCCTGGAGTCTCCAGGTATGTCGGTGATGGTATACATATCAACCACTCTGATAGATAAATAACGTATCTGTCTATAATACTTGATATTAGTGCACCAGTAATCCCCTATTTTGTACCAAACACCTTTTTTGCTCTTTTCCTCTATATTTGTGGAACATATACACTGAAGTGTGGGGTCTGGCCTGACTCCAGGTGTTTGCACATTACCAACCAGATCCACAGCCATTATGGACAATGAGGGTATAACCAATACAGAGGGAGCCCCCACCTTATTTGCACTAAGGTCTGTGGAAGAGAGAGATCTCAATACTAAGGATTGCTATAAGATTTTTTCAACCAACAAAAGAAACTACAATCTCATAACACTTTTTGAGGAATTGGAATTTCTACTATTAAAGGAGGACAAACTATTTTGGGATATTAATACCCTAAACAAATACCAAGAGCTGGGAATCATACCACAAATATCCAACCTTCCTAACGGATGATAAAACTTTTATTGAATTGTGGAACAGCAAACTATCGGAATGTTCTCTTCAACTGATGAAATTAATTTGTGATTATAAGCAAAAGGAGCTAGAGGACACAGCCCTAAAAATCAGGGAGATACAGAAGGAGCTCAACACCCGATGTGAGGACACAAATTTCCTCAAGTTTAATGACACGCTACAACGGGTGGTGGCAGAGGCGAAAACTTTACTCCTCCAAATTAAACACAATAAATACCTACGAGATCAACAGGACTACGATCTCAATAGGGTGTATATATGGAATAAAAGGGATAGATCACTACTCAGAAGGGAACAAAACAAAAGTACCTTCCATCCCAACCAACAGCGAGGTGGCCACAGGCGCAGAAGGAACAGAGGAAAGAGGGTAAACTTTTATGAGAGTGAGGGTGAATCTGAGGGCTCAGGGTCAGGATCAGGAGGAGAGGATTATCCCCCTGTCCAGAGTGTGAGACCTAAGGAAACCCCTCCCATCCTCAAAGCACCCACCAAACAATTTTTCTCCCAGTCGAACTATAGAGAGGAATCGATTACAGACACTGAAACAAGGGGTGATAACCGCACCCGGGATCAAGCACAGCTTGAACAGGTTTTTTCCATCCCCCAAAAAGCACCAGAAGGGGGGGGAGGAGGAAACCCAAACACGAACCAAGGTGCAGACCACCAGTACAAAGAACAACGGAGGTACCCCGAGAGAAGGGGAAGAGGAAGAGGGAATTACAGGTTTTGAATATTATCAACCTGTCCGAATACAGTCCTGATCCACATGAACTTGAGGTTCTCAGCTTAGGATTGACTTTTGTGCCAACAGCAGATTTTGACTTGTTTAGGACATTGCTTAATGTAAATAAGCTTATACGTGACCTTTCTTTAAAAAAATTTTTTAAGATGTATCCCGTAAGGGAGGAAGATGAGAGTCACGTTGCCATTCAGAAGGGGTTGAGACCTACGCATGCAACAGCCCTGAGGGACAATTCCCTCAATTTCCAAGAGTTCTGTGACATAGGGACTTTGGAATCTCTCTCAGAGGGTGGAGAATTCAACTCAACCACCTGCATTGGACTACCTACATTTAAGGAAAGGTCTAACTTTTACCCTATCCAATGCAGGGGTAACCTCTTGGAGAAATTCCAGAGCAGAATTGAAGAAGACCTCACTTGTTTGTATTACAAGTCAGTGAGGGGGGAACAGAGTAATATCACGAGGAAACAGAGAAAATCATTGGAGAAGCTTAGCAAAAATGAGGCGATTGTAATTAGGGCTGCTGATAAGGGTGGCACCATAGTTTTGCAAAATAGGAGGGACTTCATTTCGGAGGCCCTAAGACAACTTACTAACACAGAGGACTATACGGTATTGCCAGGGGACCCTACTTGGGCCTACCGGTCACGATTGGCCTCCCTGGTGGACGATGGGGTAGAGGGTGGGTTTATTGATCCAGATACTAAGGAATATCTCCTTGTATCGAACCCCACTATCGCTACTTTCAACCATTTACCCAAGGTTCATAAATCCTTGGTGAATGTACAGGGGAGGCCAATCGTGAGTGGTATTGGTTCATTACTTGAACACCTCTCGGAATGGCTCGATGATATCTTGCAGCCACTAGTGAGCACTCTGTGGAGTCACCTGGCGGATACAAAACATGTTTTGAACCTCTTGAGTCAAATAACATGGGGGACAAATTACAGATGGCTCACTGTGGATGTTAAGTCCCTTTACACGTCCATCCCTCATGACAAAGGGTTGGAGGCTGTACGGTTCTTCCTAAATAGATACTATGGGGGGGATCCCCTGTTTGTGGATTTTGTAGTGGAGGTAACTCGGTTCCTCCTCACTCATAACTATTTTGAGTTCATGGGACAGTTCTATCTCCAGAGGCGTGGGACAGCTATGGGAGCAAAATTTGCCCCATCCTATGCTAATATCTTCATGGGATGGTGGGGGCTGTCCCACGTCTTTGGAGATCAGAACATGTTCAGATCAGACATCATTTGGTATGGCCGATTTATTGATGATCTGTTGTTTGTATGGGGAGGAACCGAGCACCGGCTTACTGAGTTTGTGGCCAGCTTGGAGATCAATGATTGTGGACTGAGCTTCACCTCTGAGATACAGGAAAGACGTGTTGACTTCCTAGATATCACACTGGAAGGTGTGCAGGGCCAGGGGATCACAACGGAGGTTTTCCGCAAACCCATAGCGGGGAATTCACTATTACACGCCTCTAGCTGTCACCCCAGAAGAGTATTCAGGGGTGTGGCTAAGAGCCAGTTCATCCGCCTCAAGAGGAACTGCACGTTTCGCACTGCTTATGAGAAACAGGCGGATGACCTGGCTCTGAGACTTAAGGAAAGAGGCTATGATTCTACTGTGATCATGATGGCTAGGAAAGATGTAGAAAGGATCCCCAGGGAGAAACTTCTCACCATGGGGAAGAGAAATAAGAATAGAGAGGGTGGTTCAGACACTAACAGTTTTGGTGATAGGGTGTCCTTCATCACTGAGTACTCTAGACAATATGATGAGATCTGCCGAATAGTGGATAAACATTTTAACCTCCTGTTGGCGGACGATGGGTTGATAGACACAGTGGAAAGAGGAATAAGATTTGCCTATAGGAAAAACAAGACGATAGGGAATATGGTTGCTCCTACGAAAATTTGGAGTGATGTTCCCAATCGGACCTCCTCATGGCTGACATCAATGGGGGCCTTTAAGTGCCACCACCACACTTGTGTGGCTTGTGAAAAACTAATTGTGGGGGACACTTGTCTCCACAATGAGTGGAGAGAGATTTAACATTAAGTATTGTCTAAATTGTAGACAAACTTATATTGTGTATCTCATCACCTGCAGCCTGTGTTCACTGCAATATGTGGGACTTTCGACGCGGGAGGCAAGAACACGCATAAAGGAACACATATCAGACATTAGAACTGGTTCCAAAACGACCCCCCTAGTGAAACATTTTGTGGAGATTCATAACAAGTCACTAAGGTCTTTTGTTTGGACTATTATTGACAAGGTTCCCTTGAGAAGAGGACAGGGAAATAGAGTCAACAAACTTGGAGAGAAGGAGGCCTTCTGGATCTTTAAGCTAAAGACTAGGATTCCAGGGGGCCTGAACTCGGAGTTTGATTTAAACAATTTTTGGTCCCATTAGGTTTGTTACCTTCTTTATCCGGTAGTGCTATTTATGCAATTATAATTTTGAATAATTAAAATAATCTCACAATGTAGAATGTACAATTCCTCTTAAATGCATCTATCTTTGCAATTGTATTTAGATGATTATAGGCTGTTCTTGGAATCTGTGGTGATCTTAGGCAGATTTGAGTGCCGGGATATTGGACAGCACCCATCACACTTTATAGCATGGGCTCTAGTGTGTGTGCAATTTACCTTTGTGCTCTGCATGCACTCCCCATCCCTACCACTCTGGGTGGTGATGAGGTGACCACACACACACAACAAAGAATTATTTTTATATATTGATTCATATCTGTATATGGCCTTATTATGTTCATTATTTGATCAGTCTTTATATTTTATATTTCAGATTTATTTCACATTTATTAACTTTTTCTGTATGTATTTGGATGGGAGATTGGTAGTTAAACATATTCTTTCCATTAGTAGGAGCTTTTGAGAGGGACGAAGGTCATTGCCTAGGATCGGTTTTTGGCTGCACCTTTGTGCTTATATTGACCTTTTTATGTGTCCCTTTGAGATCTCCATTTGTTCCGTCACCTTACCCTTTGTTTATAGGATTTGCCCCCTATCCGGTCCCTTGGAGTGGGACTATGTGGTGTGTATATATGCGCTTCAGCGCTCAGCCCGTTGCTGTTGTTGATCAACAACATTGACGTATGTTCGGGAGGCGTGCCCCGGCTTAGTTATTGGCCGGGGTCTTGTGTTATCCTATCAGGGAGGTGTACTGGACTTGTTCCCTTCCACTTTGAGCTCTCAACTCGGACTCTGATAATCTGCTGAACGGAGAATCTCCGTGACAGGTTGACATGGTTTGTGCACTGTTCGCTATGGGATCGCTTCCTGTCAGGGTCATTTGGTTTAAACCCTCCGCGGTTTTGGAGTACTCAGTGATCAAGGGAATAGGGTTCAATTCATTATGTTTATATTGAATATCGTGAATATCATGAGAAGTTTCATTATTCTGTGTTCTCTAGTGCAAGTGTCAAGGGGGTGGGAAATAGGGGTGTGTGTGTGTACATATACTGTTGAACTTTAGTTACGGATTGGTCCATATGTGTGTAGGGTGTGTTTCACACCAACCAATCAGGCTGGGTGCTAGGTGTTTTAAACTTTCACGGTGAATGTGTGTTTTATGAGGCTATGAGTAAGGCTCACGCTGAAACGCGTTAGCCCTTTTTTCTGGTAACCAGCTTTGTTTACACTCAATACTTTAAGCTCCTCTGTATCAACTGACTTTTAACAAGGGACACTGTCCCTGTGTATACTTTGTTTCGTGTATACCGTATGTTGCGGTGAAATACCCTGTTCATTAAATTTGAATTTGAATCCACTACTAACGGCTGGTGTCAGGTGCTCCTATTTCTTGTGTTTTTGCTGCCTTCATTATCAGCTCATACAAAGACCACCGAAAGGCTGGACCAGCCTGTATGAGTCCAAATATAACCAGCCTGTCTAAGCTGTAGAATTCCTCAGGGCTGTCCATCCAGTTAACCCCTTCAACTTAGAGGTGTGTGTATCAGTGGTGTCCCTATCTAGGGTATTCAGTGCAAGAATGGGTAACTAGACCTATAGGGCCAGGCTTCCACGAACAGAGATAGGAGCAAATACTCCCACTCTGTTGTGCCGTAAGTAACGAGCCTCCCTCACTTGCGAGAGAAAGGGGGCTAGGAACTAAACGTAGCCACAGTGCCCCTAGGTTGTACCCCAAGTAGGTAGCACTACCCTGTGGGATCATACAAGGTTCTTGAAATCAGGCGTGGTATTTAATCCTCCTGGATGTATAGTTCCAAGTTTGAATATCCACTGGGCTTCCCGTTTTAGTAGTGTTTTATTTCGATCCCCTCCTCGATCCAATGGAGGTATGTGGTCAATCAGAATATAGCGTATAGACGAAACAGCATGGCCTTGATTGGCACAATGACGCGCCACCGGTTGTTCAGAGTCTCCTTGTTTCAATGCAGTTCTTATTGCATGTCGGTGATTTGCCATGCGTTCACGTAACGTGCCAGAGGTTTTACCCACATAGAAGCACGAGCATGGACAGAAAAGTAGGTACACTATGTGTGTAGTGGTGCATGTAATTGAATGCTTGATAACATATATCCGGTTAGTATGAGGGTGATGAAAAGTTCTAGTAACTAGACCGTTGCAGGTTGTGCAACCCAGGCACCGATAGGAGCCTTTAATATTTCTTGTGGTACCCGTTGTATAGCTTTGTTTCGGGTCCGTTTTCATTAAAAGGTCCTTAAGATTGGTGCCCCTCCTGAAACCTACCATAGGTTGCAACTGTTGAGTAAATGGTAGTTTTGGATCGGAGGACATTATGGGCCAATGATGATGTAAAATACGGCCTGTATTTTTAGTAGCTGGAGTGAACGTGGTGGACATAATTAATTTGTTACTCGTATCTCTCTTTAGTGTGGGCTTGATCAATTCATTTTGGGTCAATGTGGACACTGTAGTTATGGTGTCTTGGATAACTGATGCTTTGTAACCCCTGTCACGGAATCTCTCACCCACTCCTGCCAGTTGGGAGAGCCCAGTGGTAACATGAGTTATTTCTCATAGTTCTGATAAACTGAGATTTTACTATGCCTTTTAATAAGGCTGGAGGGTGGCAACTGTCAGCTCTTAATATGGAATTTCGATCAGTCTGCTTGTGATACAAGGTAGTACCCAGTCTATGTGCATTCTTGAAGACAGTCAAATCGAGGAAATTAATAGTCTGCCTATTGACGGTCATTTTGAATTTCACATTACTGGTGGCCGTGTTGTACACTTCAAACCATTTTTGGAGGTCCTCCATGTTCCCCCGCCATACCATAAAGATGTCATCAATGTATCTGTAATAACATATTACAGCTGGATTGACGGCATTCCACAGATAGAGATTTTCAAATTGGGACATGTTTATGTTGGCGTATGAGGGGGGGCCATGGAGGAACCCATGGCAGTACCGGCTGTTTGCAGATAAAACTTACTTTCGAATCGAAAGTAATTTTTATACAAACAATATTCAATTAAACATAGAAAATATTCCACAGGGGGACCTTCATAGAGAGAGTTATTTGTAATGTGTTCCTGCACTGCTTTGAGACCATCAACATGGGGAATAATGGTGTACAGACTGTTGACGTCCAAACTGACCAACAAGTCATCCTGCTGGACGTCAACAGTCCGTATCTTACGAATGAAGTCACTAGTGTCCATGATATATGACCATATTTCCCTCACCACAGGTTGCAATAGTACATCCAACCTTTGTGTGTGACATTTATACACTATAAAAGGTTTGAATTTTGTCTGTTTCTTTATGCTGATGAAGGGGTTGTGAACCCCGAAAACGTTCCTCAATAAAAGGTTTTGTGGAAGTCCTGCGCGTGCATCTTCATCTTTCTATGTGCTTTGTATACTTGCACGCAGGCCGTTATCTCTTGGTGGGCTGAGCTGGAAATTGATAATATTTATTTATTTTTTATTAGGGATGCACTGAAATGAAAATTCTAGACCGAAACCGAATATGCAGGATGCCCTTGGCCGAAAACCGAAAATTACTTTTTCCACCAAATTATTTTAAAAGGTTTTTTTGTATAATTTTCTTATTAATATAAGACTTTTTATTATTTATATATATATATATATATATATACAGGTATACCCCGCTCATACAGCGGGTTAGGGACCGGAGCCCCGCTGTAAAGTGAAAACCGCCTTAAAGTGAAACAAGGCAGTTTTAGCTTTCTTTTCAATGTTTAAAATCTTGAAAATATGTTTGAACTAACATATTAGGGGTGCAATAGTGCTTCGTTTAGTTTAACACTAGCACAGCAAGTATTCAATTAGTATTCAATAAATACTGTACCTGTGAAATAGTGACAATTACTGTAGTAAAATTTGCCAGACTATAGCACTGAGACACATATTGCACTTCAATGCTGTTAACAGAGTGAACTAAGCGTAACAAAATAGTGCCATTCACTTTTCTTGCAATCTCACGATGATTACAGCACTGTTTCATAATCGTTGGAGGTTCAACTTCAGCTCCACAAAGCGCTGTATTAGCGAATCGCTGTAAAGTGAAGCGCTGTAAAGTGAGGTATACCTGTATATATATATATATATATATATATATATATATATATATATATATATATATATATATATATATATACACACACATACACACACACACATATATATATACACATATACATACATACATATATATATATAACATAATTTATGTAAGAACTTACCTGATAAATTCATTTCTTTCATATTAGCAAGAGTCCATGAGCTAGTGACGTATGGGATATACATTCCTACCAGGAGGGGCAAAGTTTCCCAAACCTCAAAATGCCTATAAATACACCCCTCACCACACCCACAATTCAGTTTAACGAATAGCCAAGAAGTGGGGTGATAAAAAAGTGCGAAAGCATATAAAATAAGGAATTGGAATAATTGTGCTTTATACAAAATCATAACCACCACAAAAAAAGGGCGGGCCTCATGGACTCTTGCTAATATGAAAGAAATGAATTTATCAGGTAAGTTCTTACATAAATTATGTTTTCTTTCATGTAATTAGCAAGAGTCCATGAGCTAGTGACGTATGGGATAATGATTACCCAAGATGTGGATCTTTCCACACAAGAGTCACTAGAGAGGGAGGGATAAAATAAAGACAGCCAATTCCTGCTGAAAATAATCCACACCCAAAATAAAGTTTAACGAAAAACATAAGCAGAAGATTCAAACTGAAACCGCTGCCTGAAGTACTTTTCTACCAAAAACTGCTTCAGAAGAAGAAAATACATCAAAATGGTAGAATTTAGTAAAAGTATGCAAAGAGAACCAAGTTGCTGCTTTGCAAATCTGATCAACCGAAGCTTCATTCCTAAACGCCCAGGAAGTAGAAACTGACCTAGTAGAATGAGCTGTAATTCTCTGAGGCGGAGTTTTACCCGACTCAACATAGGCAAGATGAATTAAAGATTTCAACCAAGATGCCAAAGAAATGGCAGAAGCTTTCTGGCCTTTTCTAGAACCGGAAAAGATAACAAATAGACTAGAAGTCTTTCTGAAAGATTTAGTAGCTTCAACATAATATTTCAAAGCTCTAACAACATCCAAAGAATGCAACGATTTCTCCTTAGAATTCTTAGGATTAGGACATAATGAAGGAACCACAATTTCTCTACTAATGTTGTTGGAATTCACAACTTTAGGTAAAAATTCAAAAGAAGTTCGCAACACCGCCTTATCCTGATGAAAAATCAGAAAAGGAGACTCACAAGAAAGGGCAGATAATTCAGAAACTCTTCTGGCAGAAGAGATGGCCAAAAGGAACAAAACTTTCCAAGAAAGTAATTTAATGTCCAATGAATGCATAGGTTCAAAACGGAGGAGCTTGAAGAGCCCCCAGAACCAAATTCAAACTCCAAGGAGGAGAAATTGACTTAATGACAGGTTTTATACGAACCAAAGCTTGTACAAAACAATGAATATCAGGAAGAATAGCAATCTTTCTGTGAAAAAGAACAGAAAGAGCAGAGATTTGTCCTTTCAAGGAACTTGCGGACAAACCTTTATCTAAACCATCCTGAAGAAACTGTAAAATTCTCGGAATTCTGAAAGAATGCCAAGAAAAATGATGAGAAATACACCAAGAAATATAAGTCTTCAAGACTCTATAATATATCTCTCTAGATACAGATTTACGAGCCTGTAACATAGTATTAATCACAGAGTCAGAGAAACCTCTTTGACGAAGAATCAAGCGTTCAATCTCCATACCTTTAAATTTAAGGATTTCAGATCCTGATGGAAAAAAGGACCTTGTGACAGAAGGTCTGGTCTTAACGGAAGAGTCCACGGTTGGCAAGAGGCCATCCGGACAAGATCCGCATACCAAAACCTGTGAGGCCATGCCGGAGCTACCAGCAGAACAAACCAGCATTCCTTCAGAATCTTGGAGATTACTCTTGGAAGAAGAACTAGGGGCGGAAAGATATAGGCAGGATGATACTTCCAAGGAAGTGATAATGCATCCACTGCCTCCGCCTGAGGATCCCGGGATCTGGACAGATACCTGGGAAGTTTCTTGTTTAGATGGGACGCCATCAAATCTATTTCTGGAAGTTCCCACATTTGAACGATCTGAAGAAATACCTCTGGGTGAAGAGACCATTCGCCCGGATGCAACGTTTGGCGACTGAGATAATCCGCTTCCCAATTGTCTACACCTGGGATATGAACCGCAGAGATTAGACAGGAGCTGGATTCCGCCCAAACCAAAATTCGAGATACTTCTTTCATAGCCAGAGGACTGTGAGTTCCTCCTTGATGATTGATGTATGCCACAGTTGTGACATTGTCTGTCTGAAAACAAATGAACAATTCTCTCTTCAGAAGAGGCCAAAACTGAAGAGCTCTGAAAATTGCACGGAGTTCCAAAATATTGATCGGTAATCTCACCTCCTGAGATTCCCAAACTCCTTGTGCCGTCAGAGATCCCCACACAGCTCCCCAACCTGTGAGACTTGCATCTGTTGAAATTACAGTCCAGGTCGGAAGCACAAAAGAAGCCCCCTGAATTAAACGATGGTGATCTGTCCACCACGTTAGAGAGTGTCGAACAATCGGTTTTAAAGATATTAATTGAGATATCTTTGTGTAATCCTTGCACCATTGATTCAGCATACAAAGCTGAAGAGGTCGCATGTGAAAACGAGCAAAGGGGATCGCGTCCGATGCAGCAGTCATAAGACCTAGAATTTCCATGCATAAGGCTACCGAAGGGAATGATTGTGACTGAAGGTTTCAACAAGCTGCCATCAGTTTTAGACGCCTCTTGTCTGTTAAAGACAGAGTCATGGACACTGAATCTATTTGGAAACCCAGAAAGGTTACCCTTGTCTGAGGAATCAATGAACTTTTTGGTAAATTGATCCTCCAACCATGATCTTGAAGAAACAACACAAGTCGATTCGTATGAAATTCTGCTAAATGTAAAGACTGAGCAAGTACCAAGATATCGTCCAAATAAGGAAATACCACAATACCCTGTTCTCTGATTACAGACAGAAGGGCACCGAGAACCTTTGTAAAAATTCTTGGAGCTGTAGCAAGGCCAAACGGCAGAGCCACAAACTGGTAATGCTTGTCCAGAAAAGAGAATCTCAGGAACCGATAATGATCCGGATGAATAGGAATATGCAGATATGCATCCTGTAAATCTATTGTGGACATATAATTCCCTTGCTGAACAAAAGGCAAAATAGTCCTTACAGTTACCATCTTGAACGTTGGTATCCTTACATAACGATTCAATATTTTTAGATCCAGAACTGGTCTGAAGGAATTCTCCTTCTTTGGTACAATGAAGAGATTTGAATAAAACCCCATCCCCTGTTCCTGAACTGGAACTGGCATAATTACTCCAGTTAACTCTAGATCTGAAACACAATTCAGAAATGCTTGAGCTTTTACTGGATTTACTGGGACACGGGAAAGAAAAAATCTCTTTGCAGGAGGTCTCATCTTGAAACCAATTCTGTACCCTTCTGAAACAATGTTCTGAATCCAAAGATTGTGAACAGAATTGATCCAAATTTCTTTGAAAAAACGTAACCTGCCCCCTACCAGCTGAGCTGGAATGAGGGCCGCACCTTCATGTGGACTTAGAAGCAGGCTTTGCCTTTCTGGCTGGCTTGGATTTATTCCAGATTGGAGATGGTTTCCAAACTGAAACTGCTCCTGAGGATGAAGGATCAGGTTTTTGTTCTTTGTTGAAACGAAAGGAACGAAAACGATTATTAGCTCTGTTTTTACCCTTAGATTTTTTATCCTGTGGTAAAAAAGTTCCTTTCCCACCAGTAACAGTTGAAATAATAGAATCCAACTGAGAACCAAATAATTTGTTACCCTGGAAAGAAATGGAAAGTAGAGTTGATTTAGAAGCCATATCAGCATTCCAAGTCTTAAGCCATAAAGCTCTTCTAGCTAAAATAGCTAGAGACATAAACCTGACATCAACTCTGATAATATCAAAGATGGCATCACAGATAAAATTATTAGCATGCTGAAGAAGAATAATAATATCATGAGAATCATGATGTGTTACTTGTTGCGCTAAGGTTTCCAACCAAAAAGTTGAAGCTGCAGCAACATCAGCCAAAGATATAGCAGGTCTAAGAAGATTACCTGAACACAGATAAGCTTTTCTTAGAAAGGACTCAATTTTCCTATCTAAAGGATCCTTAAACGAAGTACCATCTGACGTAGGAATAGTAGTACGTTTAGCAAGGGTAGAAATAGCCCCATCAACTTTAGGGATTTTGTCCCAAAATTCTAATCTGTCAGACGGCACAGGATATAATTGCTTAAAACGTTTAGAGGGAGTAAATGAATTACCCAATTTATCCCATTCTTTGGAAATTACTGCAGAAATAGCATTAGGAACAGGAAAAACTTCTGGAATAACCACAGGAGATTTAAATACCTTATCCAAACGTTTAGAATTAGTATCAAGAGGACCAGAATCCTCTATTTCTAAAGCAATTAGAACTTCTTTAAGTAAAGAACGAATAAATTCCATTTTAAATAAATATGAAGATTTATCAGCATCAACCTCTGAGACAGAATCCTCTGAACCAGAAGAGTTATCAGAATCAGAATGATGATGTTCATTTAAAAATTCATCTGTAGGGAGAGAAGTTTTAAAAGATTTTTTACGTTTACTAGAAGGAGAAATAACAGACATAGCCTTCTTTATGGATTCAGAAACAAAATCTCTTATGTTATCAGGAACATTCTGCACCTTAGATGTTGAAGGAACTGCAACAGGCAATGGTACTTTACTAAAGGAAATATTATCTGCTTTAACAAGTTTGTCATGACAATCAATACAAACAACAGCTGGAGAAATAGCTACCAAAAGTTTACAGCAGATACACTTAGCTTTGGTAGATCCAGCACTAGACAGCGATTTTCCTGTAGTATCTTCTGACTCAGATGCAACGTGAGAAATCTTGCAATATGTAAGAGAAAAAACAACAACAACATATAAAGCAAAATTGATCAAATTCCTTAAATGACAGTTTCAGGAATGGGAAAAAATGCCAAAAAACAAGCTTCTAGCAACCAGAAGCAATGAAAAATGAGACTTAAATAATGTGGAGACAAAAAGCGACGCCCATATTTTTTAGCGCCAATAAGACGCCCACATTATTTGGCGCCTAAATGCTTTTTGGCGCCAAAATGACGCCACATCCGGAACGCCGACATTTTTGGCGCAAAATAACGTCAAAAAATGACGCAACTTCCGGCGACACGTATGACGCCGGAAACGGAAAAGAATTTTTGCGCCAAAAAAGTCCGCGCCAAGAATGACGCAATAAAATGAAGCATTTGCAGCCCCCGCGAGCCTAACAGCCCACAGGGAAAAAAGTCAAATTTTTGAAGGTAAGAAAAAAAGAATAAATCAAATGCATTATCCCAAATATGAAACTGACTGTCTGAAAAAAAGGAAAGTTGAACATTCTGAGTCAAGGCAAATAAATGTTTGAATACATATATTTAGAACTTTATAAACAAAGTGCCCAACCATAGCTTAGAGTGTCACAGAAAATAAGATTTACTTACCCCAGGACACTCATCTACATGTTTGTAGAAAGCCAAAACCAGTACTGAAACGAGAATCAGCAGAGGTAATGGTATATATAAGAGTATATCGTCGATCTGAAAAGGGAGGTAAGAGATGAATCTCTACGACCGATAACAGAGAACCTATGAAATAGACCCCGTAGAAGGAGATCACTGCATTCAAATAGGCAATACTCTCCTCACATCCCTCTGACATTCACTGCACGCTGAGAGGAAAACCGGGCTCCAACTTGCTGCGGAGCGCATATCAATGTAGAATCTAGCACAAACTTACTTCACCACCTCCATAGGAGGCAAAGTTTGTAAAACTGAATTGTGGGTGTGGTGAGGGGTGTATTTATAGGCATTTTGAGGTTTGGGAAACTTTGCCCCTCCTGGTAGGAATGTATATCCCATACGTCACTAGCTCATGGACTCTTGCTAATTACATGAAAGAAATATATATATATATATATATATATATATATATATATACTTTTGAACATTTGACACAATCCTAAATCAGCAGGCAGCATGGGGTTAAGAATTAAGACATGCTACTGAGGTACACAGAGGAATGCAGGAGATGGTATTACAAGTGTACTGCTTGTGGATTGTAGCCCAAACAATTACAGTTCTGTCAGTGTGCAAACGGCTCCTACATGTTTATATTCACTCTTATCTGGCAAACAGCTCATTGTGCATTTCTCAGGAGGAGGTGACAGCTGCTTGTAATGACACCACGCTGCAGCCCACTCTGTTTACACAGTCTCCTAATCTTGCTGTGTCAGGTGAAATTTATGACACTTGCCTGCAGAGCCATATAGTTACTTGTAACGGATCCTCTGGTCAGTGAATGTGTGAAAGGCTCATACATATATTTACCCTTATCTGGCTCCCTGTCTAATCGTGACTTTATTTGAAAAAGCAGCTCATCCTGCAGGACTCAATGAGCTGCTTTTTCAAATAAAATCACAGTGAGACAGGGAGCCAGATACAGGTAAATATACGTATTAGCCTTTCACACACTCACTGACCGGAGAGTATAACTATATGGCTCTACAGGCAAGTATCATAAAAGTCACCTGACACGGAAAGTTCCTTCTCACGCCGCTCTGCTCTGCTTCAAGACAGTGAGTGAACAGCCCAGCCCACAGTGCCGCACCCCCTCTAACCGCGAGGCATTCTGGGGCATGTAGTTCATTTGAATATGGCCTGGAAATAACCCAGCCACACGGGGCTAAATTTAGGATCAGCTTGCAACTGCTTATAGCGGTCGGTGAGGCACGGGGGAGGACACTTTGGGGGATAAATATCTGTCTGCCAGGGGATGGTTTCGTGGGACATAGGGGTTAATTTAATTTTACATAGAAGATGTAATTTTCGGCCGGTTAACCCCTCTTTCGGCCGAAATGGGATAGGTCCATTTTCTGCCGAAAATTTCGGTGCATCCCTTTATATATATATATATATATATATATATATATATATATATATATATATATATATATATATATATATATATATCTACAAAATATATAAGAAAAAGAGAAATACCACAGTAGAGCTATATGAGATACTGTGTAAAGATGGGGATTACAGCACTCTGTAGAGCTTCATTTTACTTACTTAGGTGTTTGGCTGAAAGCAATCAAGAAACAGACACGCGGATGCACATAAGCTCTGGTCACACAGCAAATTTATTTACACAGTAACAAACATACTGAAAAGACATTGCAAATGGTCAGGGTATAAAAGATTATATTACTACCACTGCAGTGGGATATTCATTTATCGTAATATATTACTAAAACAGCTAGTATAATTGCAAAATGTAAATTGATCCTGTAAATCAAAAAAGAGAAATAACTAATAATCATGTAGGATTACTTTTGATCATATATACGACCTGTATGAAAGTCCTCCTTGTGATTGACAAAATAGAAAAAGGACAAAATATTTCCAAAAAGTCCGTTTCTGCCTGGGCCCAGGTTCCAGATGAAAGGAAACTTAAGAGATTTTTCAAGGGCTCATTCTTAGCTTTAAAACATGATCTTTTTTGATGAAACTCACATGCTAGAACTCCAAGGTAAATGTGTCCTCTCTAGCTAGCATGGATGAATAATACTTTGTTGCAAGATGCCGTTATTACTTACGACCCAAGACAAGTGCAGCTTTCCAGGAAACTGCGGTAGGTAGTGGTCCGAGTGTCTGCATCAATACACTCCTCCAGACTTCTGTAATGTAACAGTCCAGGTATCTGTGTTAGTGCTCACCTCCGGCTCCACTTTTATAACCGCAAGGCAGCGGTAAGTAGCGGTCCGAGTGTCTGCATTCAATACACTCCTCCAGACTTCTATGACTGTATAACCGTCCAGGTATCTGTGTTTGTGCTCACCTCCGGATCCACCTTATATCCGCAAGAACTACAGTGATTAGTTCGGATATGGATACTGAAGTTTCATGCTGAGTCGGGACAAGTGCTTCCGACCTCAAGCTGCTTGCTGTCTCCACTTCAAAATGAACATCACCTTTGCTTATATCCTCTTCCATTTGTAATCCCTTTATCAATTGCTATAAATTTTAAAGATACAGTGCTACTATTATGTACCTCTTTGAAGTGGCAAGCTACACTTGTATCCCTTTCATAGAGAATGTCATCCCTGTGCTCCTGCACCCTATCCTTGAACATTCTTTTCGTTTTTCCAACATAGAACAGGGGGCAGGAGCACTGTAAGAGATAGACAACCCCTACTGTATTGCAATTTGCAAAATGTCTTATTTCAAAATTCTTGCCTGTGTGGGTGCAAAATGTTTTGCTTTTTAGGATATATGGACAGTAGACACAATGTCCACAGGGATAGGTGCCTTTAACCTGTTGATGCTTATTTAGCCAGGTGGTTTCAGTCTGTGATCTAACAAATCTACTTTTGACTAGTTTGTCTTTGAGATTTGGTGATTTTTTTAGCTGTCATCAGTGGGTATTGTCCTACCCTATCTGCTATTTTTTCATCTAGTGTTAGAATATGCCATTTCTGTGCCAATATAGATCGAATATTATGCCACTGGCAATTATAAGTTGTAATAAACCTTAAGTTATTTTCAACTTTTTTCTCTTTTTTTGAATATAGGAGGTCATCCCTATTCATTTTCCTTACTTTATTAAGGGTGTGTCTAATCAATTTTCGTGAATATCCCCTTTCTATAAATCTTTGGCACATCTGATCAGCATGATACTCGAATTTTGTCCTGGAGGAACAGTTTCTCCTTAATCTCAATAATTGACTGAAAGGTATGCCTTTCTTCAGAGGTTCAGGATGACTGCTCGATGCCTCCAGGACACTATTCGTTGCTGTACTTTTTCGGTAATTCTCAGTAGAGATTTTATTACCTTCTTTTTTAATCACTATATCTAGGAACGGCAATTCTTTAGTACAAATTCTTGAAGACAGGCCAGGGGGCAATCCCACAGCATGAGTATGTCATCCACATACCTAATCCACATGGAAACATGGGAGTCAAACACCTCACCATATTTTTCAAATATGTCCAACTCCCATGCTCCCAGGTGGAGACATGCATATGTCGGAGCACAAACTGCTCCCATGGCTGCCATGCTCCCATGTTACAGTTTGAAAAAACTTTCAAAAAATCCCATGACATCAATGAAATCTAAACTTAATAGAATCCTACAGGATGCTAAGATGGATGGTCTGATTTCTGTAAAGGAACTTCAATTCCTTAGTCCAACTCACCATGTAATGCCCACTTTTTATGTAATTCCAAAAATACATAAAAATCCTACCAGTCCCCCTGGGAGACCAATTGTCTCGGGGATTGGCAGTATGCATGTCTACACCTGGGAGCATGGGAGTTGGACATATTTGAAAAATATGGTGAGGTGTTTGACTCCCATGTTTCCATGTGGATTAGGTATGTGGATGACATACTCATGCTGTGGGATTGCCCCCTGGCCTGTCTTCAAGAATTTGTACTAAAGAATTGCCGTTCCTAGATATAGTGATTAAAAAAGAAGGTAATAAAATCTCTACTGAGAATTACCGAAAAAGTACAGCAACGAATAGTGTCCTGGAGGCATCGAGCAGTCATCCTGAACCTCTGAAGAAAGGCATACCTTTCAGTCAATTATTGAGATTAAGGAGAAACTGTTCCTCCAGGACAAAATTCGAGTATCATGCTGATCAGATGTGCCAAAGATTTATAGAAAGGGGATATTCACGAAAATTGATTAGACACACCCTTAATAAAGTAAGGAAAATGAATAGGGATGACCTCCTATATTCAAAAAAAAGAGAAAAAAGTTGAAAATAACTTAAGGTTTATTACAACTTATAATTGCCAGTGGCATAATATTCGATCTATATTGGCACAGAAATGGCATATTCTAACACTAGATGAAAAAATAGCAGATAGGGTAGGACAATACCCACTGATGACAGCTAAAAAAATCACCAAATCTCAAAGACAAACTAGTCAAAAGTAGATTTGTTAGATCACAGACTGAAACCACCTGGCTAAATAAGCATCAACAGGTTAAAGGCACCTATCCCTGTGGACATTGTGTCTACTGTCCAAATATATCCTAAAAAGCAAAACATTTTGCACCCACACAGGCAAGAATTTTGAAATAAGACATTTTGCAAATTGCAATACAGTAGGGGTTGTCTATCTCTTACAGTGCTCCTGCCCCCTGTTCTATGTTGGAAAAACGAAAAGAATGTTCAAGGACAGGGTGCAGGAGCACAGGGATGACATTCTCTATGAAAGGGATACAAGTGTAGCTCGCCACTTCAAAGAGGTACATAATAGTAGCACTGTATCTTTAAAATTTATAGCAATTGATAAAGGGATTACAAATGAAAGAGGAGGTGATGAGGACAAGTGCCTTCTTAGAAAAGAAGCCAGGTGGACATATACACTAAAAACTCCTACTGGGCTAAACGAAAGAATTGAATATGCTTCTTTTCTAGGCTAATTATTGTAATTCAGAATAACAAAACTGAAATTTTTGTCTAGCTGAAAAAATTATTTTGGTCAACAAATAATCGATATCAGGTCAAAGTTAATACCTTTCACTAAATATAACTGCTCTATTTAAGTTTCCTTTTCTCTATGTCTAACCTAGTGTTTTATATGATGGCGATATTTGTATAGCGGAGCACATGATTTCTGTGTACTCGCGGCAGATTTAAGATGCATTTGTATCAAATCTAATTCTCCTAACAATTGGATAGTTTCTCTGGAGGCTTACCTGTTTGAAACCAATTGTAAATGTCCATTTACTGGAACTAAACACACCCCCTTGAAAAGAATCCAATAATAGGTAGGAGATACAGGTGTCAGGGAGTCCTGATGAGGCCCTAGCTTTCGCTGAGCATTGTGGGGCGAAACGCGCGTCGACAGACACCTATCTACAGTGTACCTAATTTCGGATGAAGGTTATGAAGATAAATATCTGTCACCCGGTGCAGTCAATATCCCTATAAGCAAAGGTGATGTGACTTTGAAGTGGAGACAGCAAGCAGCTTGAGGTCGGAAGCACTTGTCCCGACTCGGCATGAAACTTCAGTATCCATATCCGAACTAATCACTGTAGTTCTTGCGGATATAAGGTGGATCCGGAGGTGAGCACAAACACAGATACCTGGACGGTTATACAGTCATAGAAGTCTGGAGGAGTGTATTGAATGCAGACACTCGGACCGCTACTTACCGCTGCCTTGCGGTTATAAAAGTGGAGCAGGAGGTGAGCACTAACACAGATACCTGGACTGTTGTTACATTACAGAAGTCTGGAGGAGTGTATTGATGCAGACACTCGGACCACTACCTACCGCAGTTTCCTGGAAAGCTGCACTTGTCTTGGGTCGTAAGTAATAACGGCATCATGCAACAAAGTATTATTCATCCATGCTAGCTAGAGAGGACGCATTTACCTCGGAGTTCTAGCATGTAAGTTTCATCAAAAAAGATCATGTTTTAAAGCTAAGAATGAGCCCTTGAAAAATCTCTTAAGTTTCCTTTCATCTGGAACCTGGGCCCAGGCAGAAACTGACTTTTTGGAAATATTTTGTCCTTTTCTATTTTGTCAATCACAAGGAGGACTTTCATACAGGTCGTATATATGATCAAAAGTAATCCTACATGATTATTAGTTATTTCTCTTTTTTGATTTACAGGATCAATATACATGTTGCAATTATACTAGCTGTTTTAGTAATATATTACGATAAATGAATATCCCACTGCAGTGGTAGTAATATAATCTTTTATACCCTGACCATTTGCAATGTCTTTTCAGTATGTTTGTTACTGTGTAAATAAAATTGCCGTGTGACCAGAGCTTATGTGCATCCGCGTGTCTGTTTCTTGATTGCTTTCAGCCAAACACCTAAGTAAGTAAAATGAAGCTCTACAGAGTGCTGTAATCCCCCATCTTTACACAGTATCTCATATAGCTCTACTGTGGTATTTCTCTTTTTCTTATATATTTTGTAGCTATAAAAGTTTTTGGGGGTCTGCACCTGATCTAAGAACGGATAATTACCGTATATATATATATATATATATATATATATATATATATATATATATATATATATATATATATACACACACACACACATACTGTAACAACTAATCGGCATTCACTCCGATGAGCTCCTGCACATGGTATTGTGTTTTATGGTTATTCCCTTAGCCTAAAGGACGTCTACAGACATTTTACTTTTCACTTTTTCAGGACACTATACGTTTCTTTTTAAGTTTACAACTACTCCTGTCTTATGTGCAACCCAAAAATAAAATAGCAGTCATAATTTGTATTGTTTATATTAAATCAGGTGATTTGGGACTGTGCTTTGCCTGATATAGTGCTGAGCTTGTTATTTACACCTAGCCCTAGATTGATGGCATTTGTTTTATGAATTTATGTCACTATTACCTGTTTGCACAATTTTTAGCGGATCGCTTGGTATTGCTGATATTTGTACTTGTATTTGTATAGATAAATGTGTAAGTCTGTGTCCTGTTAGTTGCAGCCCTAATATATACACACACACAAATATATTTACAGATAAACACATAAAAACCTATGTACACACATATACGCACTGGAGCCCTTTGCAGTCAAGTGGATGAAAACATGAAAGATCATATTTATGCAATATTCATATTTAATAACGTTTTATATTGTGTACGTACTGTAAATATTTCCCATTCCAATGTTCTTCACATAGGGGAACATGGTCTATTTTTAAATATATCTGTATCTATATATATATATATATATATATATATATATATATATATATATATATATATATATATATATATATATATATATATATATATATATACACATATATACACACACACACATATATACATATACACACATATATATATATATACATATACACACACACAAAATCCAAAATGAAAGGCACTCGTTGGGTTTTAAAATTCAGTAAAATTCTTTTATAATCCCGAAACATCACCTTATTAAATAATTTTGCTTTATTTTAAGACCCGGTGAGTGCCTTTCATTTTGGATTTCCTGTATTATTCTCAAAAATATTACCAAATTGTTAAAAAATCTCCAATTACCATGCTCCAAGATTGAGGGAGGCATACGTTGGAGCACACACTGCCCCTATCGCTGTTCCTCTTACTTGTTTATATATATTGTTTTCAAACAAAAATATATTTTCGAGAACAAATTGGAGCAGTGAAATGGTAAACTCTTTGTGTGATCTTTGTAGATGGGACCTCTTGACTCTAAAAAAAAAAAAAAAATTGCAGCTTTTATTCCCATCATATGTGGAATTGACGAGTATAAACTCTTGACATCCAAAGACACAAGAAGAGTATTTGTCTTTACGCTAATACCATCTAATTTTCCAAGGTCAGCAGTGTCTTTCACATATGATGGGAGAGTCAAGAGAAAGGGTCTTAAAAATTGGTCTACATATTTTCCTATGCCTTCCGTAATACTACCCCGACACTATAGGGTGTCCTGGGGGGCATTGCATGTTCTTATGTAATTTAGGTATAACATAGAACACAGGAATTATTGGATACTCAGAATATATGTACGTTAGTTCCTTCTGTGAGAGGAGTCCTTTTAACTTAGCATCCTGCAATATCCTAAACAAGGTATTTTGCATTTCTTTAATAGGGTTTATATTCAATTTCTCATATTGGCTTCTGTCACCAAGTTGGCATTTAACTTCTTTAGTGTACATGGTTTTAACCATGGACGACATGAGATCATGAAGGGCCTTTCTTTCAGGGGGGCTCAGATTATCATTCATTATTAGACTTTCAGGTAGTGTTTAGATATCTTTTTAAACTAATTTAACAAAATAGTTTACAGCTGGTATAGTTGCTACGGACGGCATGTAGTTAGATTTAGGTCTAAATTCTGTTTTAGACAAGAAATCTTCAGTCTGACCCTGTCTTTCATTGCATTCATCTAATAGAGAGTTTAGGATACTTGAACTTTCCTGATCTACTGTAGTTAGAGTTTTGGCTTTCAGCTCACTTTTGTTTAGAGTCTGCGAGAGAACAATTTTCCTAGCAAAAAGGTTAACATCTTTTATTAATTCAAACTTATTTATTTTTGCTACTGGACTAAATGACGGGCCTTTTTTTAGGAGTTTAATTTGTGCTAAGTTTAAAGGAAAGTTTGACAGGTTTACAACCTGTAGTCATGGGTATTTAAAAGTCCCTGTATCCCCCTCTCTCTACTTGCCTCTCTTTGTTGTAATATTCTCTCCTTCCTCTCGTCTGTCTCATTGGATACCGTCTTTCTCTGGTAGAGATATTTTGTTGTATTTTTCCTCTTTCTGCCTCCCCTCCTCCATCTCTTAAAGGGTAGCCAGATTGGTTTTCTTTCCTAAGATATGGTGAGTCCACGGCTTGAGTAATTACTGTTGGGAATATCACTCCTGGCCAGCAGGAGGAGGCAAAGAGCACCACAGTTAAACTGCTAAGTATCACTCCCCACAACCCACCGTCATTCTCTTTGCCTTTGGTGCATGGAGGAGGTGAAGTTTAGGTGTCTGAAGAAATTTTTAATTTCATCTACAAGCAAGTTTAGGGGTATAGCCGTATTCCATGTCATTTCTTGCAGTCAGGTAGTAGTGGCTTTAAAGCAGTTACGAACTTGTAAAGAGGTACTTACTATGTTTTCCTAACAAATGCTGCCTTAGTTTAGAAAGCCAGAGTTGGCTACACTGTTCTTTCTTTTTCAAAGGTCTCTGTGAGGAACTGTGTCCTCTCATACCTTGAAACTGTCTACATGCCGGATAGAGGAGCAGGTAAGTGCTTTTTCTTCCAGTTGGGGAGACCATGCATTTAACAAATTAAAAGACACTGCTTTTTTATTGAGACATAGATAATCCTGTAGTATGGGTTACACTGGGGCATGAAGCAGGCACTGTAGCATGTGTGAGAATAACATTTAAACTCTTTTAAAAACAAAGGGTAAAATGTTTTTATTAGGCTTTATTTTCTGACACATATTTACTTGATAAAACATAAGTTTAAACTCAAAGTAAGGCTGAATTTTCTATTTCAGCAGCTTATTCATTTCCCCTTTGCTTTAAAATAAAATGATGCAACATTTTAAACTGTCAGGTTTGAAAAAACGGTTATTTCTGGTACTCAGTGTACCAGGAAGTAGTGCCTCTCTGTGTCGCAGCAGTAATTTGAGAATGGCAGTTGCGGTCACATGACCGGCTTTACTTCATAACGTTTCTGAGGAAAAAGTTGTTTTTCTCCATTTCTGGGTGATCCGGTCTTAATTGGTAGCGGTAAGGCACCTCAGTAATTGAGGTGTGGGGTTGCCTGAGGGGTATTTTAGAAGTTTATTTGATGTTTATTAAATGTTTTTTCTTAACTTTCTCACATAATTTTAGCTGGGGATCGATCCTAATTTGGGATAAAATTTAAAGTGTATTTTTTCCTTGGCTTATTTCATTGAATATTAAAATCTTTGAAACTTAACTGTACAAGTATATTTACTGTGTCGTCACTCTTAAGAAATCTAGTAAACTTAATAGTTTCTTTGATGAACCTTCCACTTCAGAGGCTTTTCCTGTGCCGGACCATGCTAGGGAGATTATCTCACAGGAATGGGAGAAACAAGGGGTGTCTTTTTCCCAGTCTCCCATTTTTAAGAAAATGTTTCCTGTTGAGGACTCCATTAGAGACCCTTGGTATACTGTACCCAAAGTTGAAGGGACCATTTTTCACTCTGGCTAAGAGAACCGCTATTCCTATTGAGGATAGCTGCTCTTTTAAAGGATCCGATGGACAAGAACCTGGAGGCTTATTTGAAAAAGATTTATGTTTATCAAGGTCTCCAATGGCAACCTGCGTTGTGTATTGCCACCGTGACTAGTGCGGCATCTTATTGGTTCAACGCCTTGTCTGAATCTCTTCAAGAAGAGATTTCCTTGGATGAAATTCAAGATAGGATTAAAGCTCTTAAGTTGGCAAATTCCTTTATTGCAGATGCCATTTTACAGGTTGTTAGACTAGGAGCTAAAACTTCTAGTTTTGCTGTCCTAGCCCGCAGGGCATTATGGTTGAAATCTTGGTTTGCGGACATTTCCTCTAAAGTCAAGCTTCTGGCAATTCCTTACAAGGGCAAAACCTTGTTTGGACCAGGATTGGCAGAAATTATCTCTGATATTATGGGTGGAAAAGGATCTTTTCTACTTCAAGATAAGAAGAATAAAGGACGTCGGAGTAATTTTCGTTCCTTTCATAACTTCAGAGGAAAGCCTTCCCCTTCTTCCAAGCAGGAACAATCCAAGTCATCTTGGAAACCTAATCAACCAGTTTTGGAACAAGGGGGAACAATCATAGAAACCCGCAGCCGATTCCAAATCAGCATGAAGGGTTTGCCCCTGATCTGGGATCGGATCAGGTGGGGGGCAGACTTTCTCAGTTCTCTCAAGCCTGGGTACGAGATGTCCCAGATCCCTGGACTGTGGACATAGTATCCCCAAGGTTACAATTTGGAATTCAAGACTTTTCCTCCCAGAGGCAGATTCCATCTCTAAAGATTATCTGCAGACCAGATAAAGAGAGAGGTGTTCTTGAAATGTATACAACATATTTCCTCCCTGGGAGTGATAGTTCCAGTGCAGGGGTCTCGGGTTCTACTCCAACCTATTTGTGGTTCCCAAAAAAGAGGGAACTTTCCGTCCTATTCTAGACTTGAAGTGTCTAAACAAGTTTCTCAAAGTTCCATCCTTCAAGATGGAGACTATACGCTCCATTCTTCCTTTAGTACAAGAGGGTCAGTTAATGACAACCAAAGACCTAAAAGGATGCGTATCTTCATGTTCCTATTCACAGGAACCATCACAGATTCCTGAGATTTGCCTTTCTGGACAAACATTTCCAGTTCGTGGCCCTTCCATTTGGTCTAGCCACGGCTCCCAGATTTTTTTCAATGGTTCTGGGGGCTCTTTTGGCAGTGATCTATTCTTGTGGAATTGCTGTGGCACCCTACCTGGACGACATATTGGTTAAGGCGCCATCTTTCCAACAAACAAAATCTCACACAGAGATATTGTCTTTTCTTCGTTTCCACAGATGGAATGCGAATCTGGAAAAAACTCCCTTTCCCCTGCTACAAGAGTAGTGTTCTTAGGGACCATAATAGATTCTCTATTGATGAATATTTTTTTGACAGAGGTCAGGAAAAACAAAATAATTTCCTCTTGCCTATAGCTTCAGGCTACAGCTTATCCTTCAGTGGCTCAATGTATGGAGGCAATTGGTCTTATGGTGGCTTCCATGGACATCATTTATTTTGCTCGATTCCATTTGAGAGCTCTCCAGTTGTGCATGCTCAGACAATGGAATGGCGACCATGTGGATCTCAGGGAATAGAGTTACATCAGTCATCAAGGGACTCTCTCCCGTGGTGGATTTCACAGGAACATCTGTCTCAGGGCACATGCTTTCAGAGACCTTCCTGGGTGATCGTGACCATGGATGCCAGACTACTGGGCTGTGGAGCAGTCTGGAACCCGTTAAATGCTCAGGGCCTTTGGACTCGGGAGGAGTCTGCTCTTCCCATCAACATCTTGGAGTTGAGGGTAATTTACAAAGCTCTATTGGCTTGGCCTCAGCCCAGTTTATCAGGTTCTAGTCAGACAACATAACCTCTGTGGCTTACATCAATCACCAGGGAGGAACTCTGAGTTCCTTAGCCATGAAGGAGGTTACTCGGATTCTTCAGTCTATCGGCCATCCACATTCCAGGAGTAGACAACTGGGAAGCGGATTTTCTGAGCAGACAGACTTTTCATCCAGGGGAGTGGGAACTCCATCTGGAGGCATTTTCCAGCTTAGTCCTTAAATGGGGGGTGCCGGAGTTAGATCTGATGGTGTCCCGTCAGAACGCCAAGCTTCCAAGGTACGGTTCAAGGTCAAGAGATCCAAAGGCTGTTCTGATAGATGCTCTGGCGGTTCCTTGGGTTTTCAGGTTGGCATACCTGTTTCCTCCATTTGCTCTCCTTCCACAAGTCATTGCTCGTATCAAACAGGAGAGGGCATCTGTGATTCTAATAGCCCCTGTGTAGCCTCACAGGTTTTGGTTTGCAGACCTAGTGGAGATGTCATCTCTCCCACCTTGGAGACTACCTCTGAGGAAGAACCTCATGATTCAGGGTCCCTTCCTTCATCCAAATCTTGTTTCTCTGAAGCTGACTGCTTGGAGATTGAAGTCGGTCATTGAGATCACGATTCAGACTCGCAAGCCTGTTACTAGAAAGATTTACCATAAGATATGGCGTAAATATCTTTATTGGTGTGAATCAAAGGGCTACTCTTGGAGTAGAATTAGAATTCCTAGAATGCTATCTTTTCTTCATGAAGGCCTGGAGAAGGGATTGTCAGTCAGTACCCTGAAGGGTCAGATTTCTGCTTTATCAGTTTTACTACATAAACGTTTGGCGGATGTGCCAGATGTGGAATCTTTTTGTCAGGCCTTGGTCAAAATCAGGCCTGTCTTCAAGTCTGTTGTTACTCCTTGGAGCCTTAACCTTGTTCTTAAAGTTTTACAGCTGGCTCCATTTGAGGCATTGAATTCCATAGACATTAAGTTATCTTGGAAGGTTTTGTTTCTTGTTGCTATTTCTTCTGCTCGAAGAGTCTCAGAACTCTTAGATCTGCAATGTGATTCCCCTTATCTTATTTTTCATGCCGATAAGGCGGTTCTTTGTACTAAGTTAGGTTTCCTTCCTAAGGTTGTTTCTAATAGAAATATCAATCAGAAAATTGTTGTTCCCTCTCTGTGTCCTAATCCTCCTTCTTCCAAAGAACGTTTGTTACACAATTTGGATGTTGTACATGATCTTAAATTCTACTTACAGACGACTAAGTATTTTCGCCAGTCCACTGCCCTCTTTGTCGGTTTCTTTGGGAAACGTAAAGGTCAGAAAGTTACTGCTACTACTCTTTCTTTTTGGTTACTAAGTATAATTCGTTTGGCTTATGAAACTGCTGGACAGCAGCCTCCTGAGAGAATTACGGCTCATTCCACAAGAGCCGGTTTCCTCTTCTTGGACTTTCAAAAACGAAGCTTCTGTGGAATAAATTTGCAAGGCTGCAACTTGGTCTTCTCTACGTACTTTTTTCAAATTTTACAAATTTCATATTATTGCCTAGGCTGAGACTTCTTTTGGGAGAAAGGTTCTTCAAGCAGTGGTGGCTTCTGTTTAGGACTGCCTGTCTTGTCCCTCCCTATTTATCTGTCCTCTAGCTTGGGTATTGGTTCCCAACAGTAATTACTCAAGCCGTGGACTCACCATATCTTAAGGAAAAAAACCTAAAATTTATGCTTACCTGATAAATTTCTTTCTTTCCGGATATGGCGAGTCCACGGCCCCACCCTTTAGTTTAAGACAGTTGTTCTTTTGACTATAACCTCAGGCACCTCTACACCTTGTGTTACTCATTTTTTTCCATTTCCCTTGGTAGAATGACAGGGGGTTGTGGGTAAGGGAGTAATACTTAGCAGTTAAACTGTGGTGCTCTTTGCCGCCTCCTGCTAGCCAGGAGTGATATTCCCAACAGTAATTACTCAAGCCGTGGACTTACAATATCCGGAAATAAATGTATCAGGTAAACATAAATTTTGTTGGGTTTTTTTAGGCATTGTCTACCTCAGAGTCACTGAATCATGACTCTTTTTGAGATTTATACACATAAACCCTGTTTTTCTTATAATCCTCAATCTCTTAGAAGCTTACAGCATTTCCTAGCTTTTATATCTGCCTGTAATCTAGCAATGCTATTCTTCGCTTCCTCATTTAGGTTTATTGAAGTTCTGATCTTTTTCAAATTTATTTACATTTGCTAAAGCTAGATCGACCTCTATCTTTACTTTCTCCAATCTCTTATCATTTCTAGTAACCATCATTTCCATTAAATCTATGGATACAGCTGACAATTTACCATTCCATTCATCAACAAAGGAGTCCCCCTTCCTCATCTTCCTTAGTTCTAGCTAATGAATCTAAGAACAGTCTTAGGCCTCTTGGAATAATTTTATTTCTTACATAGTTATTCAAACTTGAATTCTCTGCTCTGATTTAAATTTGTCTATTAAGACATTGTCTATACTTTTTAAATGCAGTAAACACATTAAAGCATTCTTCATCTGTACTACTTATTTCAGTGTTACTACTTTGTGTCAGTGACTCATTTATTTCCGCCTCCCAAACCTCATCAGATAGAGTGAATGCCATAATTCCACCCACAATGTATAAAGTGCTCATAGGAAAAAAAAAATAAACCTATAATCAAAACCCAACAAAAGATTATGGGATTTTAATCTCAATCTCCAAGAGAAGGAGTTTATAATTGACCCAAATTGATAAACTAGTATACTGAGATAGGAGAGAGATACAAACTTTTATCTTATCAGATTCAACACTGTAATACTCAAAAACAGAATTTATGTTTACCTGATAAATTACTTTCTCCAACGGTGTGTCCGGTCCACGGCGTCATCCTTACTTGTGGGATATTCTCTTCCCCAACAGGAAATGGCAAAGAGCCCAGCAAAGCTGGTCACATGATCCCTCCTAGGCTCCGCCTACCCCAGTCATTCGACCGACGTTAAGGAGGAATATTTGCATAGGAGAAACCATATGGTACCGTGGTGACTGTAGTTAAAGAAAATAAATTATCAGACCTGATTAAAAAAAGACCAGGGCGGGCCGTGGACCGGACACACCGTTGGAGAAAGTAATTTATCAGGTAAACATAAATTCTGTTTTCTCCAACATAGGTGTGTCCGGTCCACGGCGTCATCCTTACTTGTGGGAACCAATACCAAAGCTTTAGGACACGGATGAAGGGAGGGAGCAAATCAGGTCACCTAAATGGAAGGCACCACGGTTTGCAAAACCTTTCTCCCAAAAATAGCCTCAGAAGAAGCAAAAGTATCAAACTTGTAAAATTTGGTAAAAGTATGCAGTGAAGACCAAGTCGCTGCCCTACATATCTGATCAACAGAAGCCTCGTTCTTGAAGGCCCATGTGGAAGCCACAGCCCTAGTGGAATGAGCTGTGATTCTTTCGGGAGGCTGCCGTCCGGCAGTCTCGTAAGCCAATCTGATGATGCTTTTAATCCAAAAAGAGAGAGAGGTAGAAGTTGCTTTTTGACCTCTCCTTTTACCGGAATAAACAACAAACAAGGAAGATGTTTGTCTAAAATCCTTTGTAGCATCTAAATAGAATTTTAGAGCGCGAACAACATCCAAATTGTGCAACAAACGTTCCTTCTTTGAAACTGGTTTCGGACACAGAGAAGGTACGATAATCTCCTGGTTAATGTTTTTGTTAGAAACAACTTTTGGAAGAAAACCAGGTTTAGTACGTAAAACCACCTTATCTGCATGGAACACCAGATAAGGAGGAGAACACTGCAGAGCAGATAATTCTGAAACTCTTCTAGCAGAAGAAATTGCAACTAAAAACAAAACTTTCCAAGATAATAACTTAATATCAACGGAATGTAAGGGTTCAAACGGAACCCCCTGAAGAACTGAAAGAACTAAATTGAGACTCCAAGGAGGAGTCAAAGGTTTGTAAACAGGCTTAATTCTAACCAGAGCCTGAACAAAGGCTTGAACATCTGGCACAGCTGCCAGCTTTTTGTGAAGTAACACAGACAAGGCAGAAATCTGTCCCTTCAGGGAACTTGCAGATAATCCTTTTTCCAATCCTTCTTGAAGGAAGGATAGAATCTTAGGAATCTTAACCTTGTCCCAAGGGAATCCTTTAGATTCACACCAACAGATATATTTTTTCCAAATTTTGTGGTAAATCTTTCTAGTTACAGGCTTTCTGGCCTGAACAAGAGTATCGATAACAGAATCTGAGAACCCTCGCTTCGATAAGATCAAGCGTTCAATCTCCAAGCAGTCAGCTGGAGTGAAACCAGGTTCGGATGTTCGAACGGACCCTGAACAAGAAGGTCTCGTCTCAAAGGTAGCTTCCAAGGTGGAGCCGATGACATATTCACCAGATCTGCATACCAAGTCCTGCGTGGCCACGCAGGAGCTATCAAGATCACCGACGCCCTCTCCTGATTGATCCTGGCTACCAGCCTGGGGATGAGAGGAAACGGCGGGAACACATAAGCTAGTTTGAAGGTCCAAGGTGCTACTAGTGCATCCACTAGAGCCGCCTTGGGATCCCTGGATCTGGACCCGTAGCAAGGAACTTTGAAGTTCTGACGAGAGGCCATCAGATCCATGTCTGGAATGCCCCACAGCTGAGTGACTTGGGCAAAGATTTCCGGATGGAGTTCCCACTCCCCCGGATGCAATGTCTGACGACTCAGAAAATCCGCTTCCCAATTTTCCACTCCTGGGATGTGGATAGCGGACAGGTGGCAGGAGTGAGACTCCGCCCATAGAATGATTTTGGTCACTTCTTCCATCGCTAGGGAACTCCTTGTTCCCCCCTGATGGTTGATGTACGCAACAGTTGTCATGTTGTCTGATTGAAACCGTATGAACTTGGCCCTCGCTAGCTGAGGCCAAGCCTTGAGAGCATTGAATATCGCTCTCAGTTCCAGAATATTTATCGGTAGAAGAGATTCTTCCCGAGACCAAAGACCCTGAGCTTTCAGGGATCCCCAGACCGCGCCCCAGCCCATCAGACTGGCGTCGGTCGTGACAATGACCCACTCTGGTCTGCGGAATGTCATCCCTTGTGACAGGTTGTCCAGGGACAGCCACCAACGGAGTGAGTCTCTGGTCCTCTGATTTACTTGTATCTTCGGAGACAAGTCTGTATAATCCCCATTCCACTGACTGAGCATGCACAGTTGTAATGGTCTTAGATGAATGCGCGCAAAAGGAACTATGTCCATTGCCGCTACCATCAACCCGATCACTTCCATGCACTGAGCTATGGAAGGAAGAGGAACGGAATGAAGTATCCGACAAGAGTCTAGAAGCTTTGTTTTTCTGGCCTCTGTCAGAAATATCCTCATTTCTAAGGAGTCTATTATTGTTCCCAAGAAGGGAACCCTTGTTGACGGAGATAGAGAACTCTTTTCCACGTTCACTTTCCATCCGTGAGATCTGAGAAAGGCCAGGACTATGTCCGTGTGAGCCTTTGCTTGAGGAAGGGACGACGCTTGAATCAGAATGTCGTCCAAGTAAGGTACTACAGCAATGCCCCTTGGTCTTAGCACAGCTAGAAGGGACCCTAGTACCTTTGTGAAAATCCTTGGAGCAGTGGCTAATCCGAAAGGAAGCGCCACGAACTGGTAATGCTTGTCCAGGAATGCGAACCTTAGGAACCGATGATGTTCCTTGTGGATAGGAATATGTAGATACGCATCCTTTAAATCCACCGTGGTCATGAATTGACCCTCCTGGATGGAAGGAAGAATAGTTCGAATGGTTTCCATCTTGAACGATGGAACCTTGAGAAACTTGTTTAAGATCTTGAGATCTAAGATTGGTCTGAACGTTCCCTCTTTTTTGGGAACTATGAACAGATTGGAGTAGAACCCCATCCCTTGTTCTCTTAATGGAACAGGATGAATCACTCCCATTTTTAACAGGTCTTCTACACAATGTAAGAATGCCTGTCTTTTTATGTGGTCTGAAGACAACTGAGACCTGTGGAACCTCCCCCTTGGGGGAAGCCCCTTGAATTCCAGAAGATAACCTTGGGAGACTATTTCTAGCGCCCAAGGATCCAGAACATCTCTTGCCCAAGCCTGAGCGAAGAGAGAGAGTCTGCCCCCCACCAGATCCGGTCCCGGATCGGGGGCCAACATTTCATGCTGTCTTGGTAGCAGTGGCAGGTTTCTTGGCCTGCTTTCCCTTGTTCCAGCCTTGCATTGGTCTCCAAGCTGGCTTGGCTTGAGAAGTATTACCCTCTTGCTTAGAGGGCGTAGCACTTTGGGCTGGTCCGTTTCTACGAAAGGGGCGAAAATTAGGTTTATTTATTGCCTTGAAAGGCCGATCCTGAGGAAGGGCGTGGCCCTTACCCCCAGTGATATCAGAGATAATCTCTTTCAAGTCAGGGCCAAACAGCGTTTTCCCCTTGAAAGGAATGTTAAGTAGCTTGTTCTTGGAAGACGCATCAGCCGACCAAGATTTCAACCAGAGCGCTCTGCGCGCCACAATAGCAAACCCAGAATTCTTAGCCGCTAACCTAGCCAATTGCAAAGTGGCGTCTAGGGTAAAAGAATTAGCCAATTTGAGAGCATTGATTCTGTCCATAATCTCCTCATAAGGAGGAGAATCACTATCGACCGCCTTTATCAGCTCATCGAACCAGAAACATGCGGCTGTAGCGACAGGGACAACGCATGAAATTGGTTGTAGAAGGTAACCCTGCTGAACAAACATCTTTTTAAGCAAACCTTCTAATTTTTTATCCATAGGATCTTTGAAAGCACAACTATCCTCTATGGGTATAGTGGTGCGTTTGTTTAAAGTGGAAACCGCTCCCTCGACCTTGGGGACTGTCTGCCATAAGTCCTTTCTGGGGTCGACCATAGGAAACAATTTTTTAAATATGGGGGGAGGGACGAAAGGAATACCGGGCCTTTCCCATTCTTTATTAACAATGTCCGCCACCCGCTTGGGTATAGGAAAAGCTTCTGGGAGCCCCGGCACCTCTAGGAACTTGTCCATTTTACATAGTTTCTCTGGGATGACCAACTTGTCACAATCATCCAGAGTGGATAATACCTCCTTAAGCAGAATGCGGAGATGTTCCAACTTAAATTTAAATGTAATCACATCAGGTTCAGCTTGTTGAGAAATGTTCCCTGAATCAGTAATTTCTCCCTCAGACAAAACCTCCCTGGCCCCATCAGACTGGGTTAGGGGCCCTTCAGAAACATTATTATCAGCGTCGTCATGCTCTTCAGTATCTAAAACAGAGCAGCCACGCTTACGCTGACAAGGGTTCATTTTGGCTAAAATGTTTTTGACAGAATTATCCATTACAGCCGTTAATTGTTGCATAGTAAGGAGTATTGGCGCGCTAGATGTACTAGGGGCCTCCTGAGTGGGCAAGACTCGTGTAGACGAAGGAGGGAATGATGCAGTACCATGCTTACTCCCCTCACTTGAGGAATCATCTTGGGCATCATTGTCATTGTCACATAAATCACATTTATTTAAATGAATAGGAATTCTGGCTTCCCCACATTCAGAACACAGTCTATCTGGTAGTTCAGACATGTTAAACAGGCATAAACTTGATAACAAAGTACAAAAAACGTTTTAAAATAAAACCGTTACTGTCACTTTAAATTTTAAACTGAACACACTTTATTACTGCAATTGCGAAAAAACATGAAGGAATTGTTCAAAATTCACCAAATTTTCACCACAGTGTCTTAAAGCCTTAAAAGTATTGCACCCCAAAATTGGAAGCTTTAACCCTTAAAATAACGGAACCGGAGCCGTTTTGAACTTTAACCCCTTTACAGTCCCTGGTATCTGCTTTGCTGAGACCCAGCCAAGCCCAAAGGGGAATACGATACCAAATGATGCCTTCAGAAAGTCTTTTCTAAGTATCAGAGCTCCTCTCACATGCGACTGCATGCCATGCCTCTCAAAAACAAGTGCGCAACACCGGCGCGAAAATGAGGCTCTGCCTATGCTTTGGGAAAGCCCCTAAAGAATAAGGTGTCTAAAACAGTGCCTGCCGATATTATTATATCAAAATACCCAAATAAAATGATTCCTCAAGGCTAAATATGTGTTAATAATGAATCGATTTAGCCCAGAAAAAGTCTACAGTCTTAATAAGCCCTTGTGAAGCCCTTATTTACGATCGTAATAAACATGGCTTACCGGATCCCATAGGGAAAATGACAGCTTCCAGCATTACATCGTCTTGTTAGAATGTGTCATACCTCAAGCAGCAAGAGACTGCTCACTGTTCCCCCAACTGAAGTTAATTGCTCTCAACAGTCCTGTGTGGAACAGCCATGGATTTTAGTGACGGTTGCTAAAATCATTTTCCTCATACAAACAGAAATCTTCATCTCTTTTCTGTTTCTGAGTAAATAGTACATACCAGCACTATTTCAAAATAACAAACTCTTGATTGAATAATAAAAACTACAGTTAAACACTAAAAAACTCTAAGCCATCTCCGTGGAGATGTTGCCTGTACAACGGCAAAGAGAATGACTGGGGTAGGCGGAGCCTAGGAGGGATCATGTGACCAGCTTTGCTGGGCTCTTTGCCATTTCCTGTTGGGGAAGAGAATATCCCACAAGTAAGGATGACGCCGTGGACCGGACACACCTATGTTGGAGAAATTACCATTTATTATAACTAGCAATGGTGCTGGCCCTCAAAATTAAAATATTCAAAAATAGAAGAAGAAAAACACCATAGGACTTAGGAAAGTCCTATACAAAGCGAGGGAATTCAGCACAATCAAATTAATTTATTTAACAAGATGCATTGTGCATGGAAATCAAATGCACATAAAATAGTTTCCTGCACACTAAACTGGCCAGCAAAATAACGACTACAAGTTTATATCAGCAAAAACTTAGTCTAAGCTAATAACACATTAGGTAATTCATCATGCTCAGTAATTTACAAAATGTGTGCACAAACAGTCAACCTGCATAGTAACATAGCAGTACCGTACTGCCAAGTTTACAAACTTTTGCAGGGATTAGAACAAGACAAATTATTCATAAACTAGTAGATTCAAAACACCACATAACAGGTTTTGCATATTTAGGAATAACTTAAGGTAGCAAGTTACTATGTAACAGTTCCCAAATGCTAATAGCGTAAAAGTTCCCAGGGATAGTTCGCAACAATGTATGTTCGCAAATTTTGATATTCTTTATGCAATCAAGGAAGGTAACTGTACAAGTTAAAGTGAAGGTAAAGTTACAAAGGTATAGAACACAACCGACCAAAATTACATATCTATTAGTACCTTAATAAATGAGCAAAGTCTCAGTGTAGGTATCTCAGTGTGGTTTAAAATGAAAATCGATAATCAGAAGTTTATTAGAATCATACCGTTATTATTAGAATATAGTGCACTGCTGCAGAGTCTGATTCTCCGGTCCATAAAGCTGTAATTAGTTATTCTCTGTATTCTAGCCAATTACAGCTCACTTCCTCCTCAGCCTCTTCACGCTCATTAATATTATGCTCCATCTACGTTTTGTTGATGGGCGTTATTCTTCCTAGCTGATTGACACAAAATGTCATTATAGGCATTACACACACACACACAACTAGATTAACAGCTCTGTATTTCATGTTCAGCATATTAGCAGCTGCGAGCGCAATGTAAAACATTCATATACTATAATGTATATTGGCAACTCGTAATATTATCTAGTAAAAAGTATTAAATTTTCTCAAACGTCTGATGTATAACGAAATACAACAGCTTTCTGTATCGCCGCTGAGTACCAGAGCTACGTCACTAAGAGGGAGTAATGATCAGTGTGATATACCGCCCCTTATTCCAGCTCCTTATTCAGCTAAATCGTACACAGTAACACCCAGCATGGAAATACTTGGGCATTACTGTGACGTTACAGGCATACGGCTCAATATGCGCATGAGCAAGCAAACATATTTACAAATGCCGATATGAGAGTACGACCGCATAGATTGGATAAATAACGCTCAATTCTGGAGGGCATGGGCTTACATTAGGCTATATGTTAAAACATAAAAGTAATTAAAAATTATACTGATGATTACATTTAATAGATGTCTATGGCAATGTATCTTGTCATGAAAAGTGCAGCACGATTGATATAAAAAAAATTATGAGTTTACTATCCCTTTAACTCGATCTCAAGATCTAATAACGCTTGTTCCCCTAAATGAATATGAGTTTCATTCATCATTTTTTAAAATTGTAATTATAAACTCAGTTTTTGCCGTTTATACCTATTGAAATTCTAGCCGTTAAGCGGCCATTAATCTACGTCATCCGCCTCCCGGATGATCTGCGCATCCGTTCAGAATTATTTGTTGGTCTTGCAATACATGCGCGCTCCCGTTTCGCGCATGACTATTTCTATTCTTATTGAATTGCCAAGAAGCCGAATACCGCAGGCGCATTACTGAGACTGTTGCCGATATGTGCAGTTCGATGGATCATTGTGAATGTGCTTTGGAGACACGTATAGAGCGGGTGGGACCACTCTATACATCACTAACTCAAAGATAAGTAAGTAGCTGTTGGGAGGAGTTAGGATCGTAACGGTAGGCAAATATAAAGCCTTTTTATTATATAAATATAAAACACATTGGGGGAAAAAAGTTAGCGATTGACTTAGTAAAACTATGTCTTATTTATTAGCGTATTCATATAAAACTTTACCTTCACTTTAAATGCAAATAAAGTCAAAGACCGGGTTTCACTTTCACCAGTCTTGTGCTAAGCAGCACATAACTGTCTCCAAATTGCATTGCACAAGATTTTCATGGCGTTCTTACCAGAAACCCAATCAAGTATTTGTACTCACAGGTGTCCTCATCCAACACCGCTTACTCGCGTCAGGTTGTACACTTCCTGAGGTAAAAGACAGCTGTTTTTCTAAAGAACCCCAATCCTGAGGTCGTCCTTAGCTGCCTGCACGATTATATATATATATATATATATATATATATATATATATATATATATATATATATATATATATATATATATATATATATATATATATATATATATATATATATATATATATATATATATATATATATATATATATATATATATATATATATTAGAAATCACACACTCACCTCCTTCAGCATCGACCAGGGTGCAGGCAAAGTAATATATACTTGTGCAAAATGCCATCAGATATATATTTAAATATCTCTTTAGGATCAGTACATATTCTGCTATGTGCAGAACATTGGATTATAAAATATGCAATACTATCTTTTTATGTTGTGCTTTTAAATAACCGTAATCGTCTTTGCATGACTTGTGCGTGTTAGTTGGGGGTTTTTTTACATTTTTTTCGGCTCTATTGAAGTCTATTAGGGAATACGATTTAATGCTCACAACTTATTAAAGTCTATTTGTTACTGCAACTTTGCAAATGCAAACTTTTTACTTTCAACTCGCGATATGAGTGCGAATCACCAAGTGCAAAAAAAAAAAATTCTAGCGGTTTTAACACTCCACTTGCAATCTAGCCCATAGTGAGTTGGATGATGATATTTATGGTGAACCTTTCAATAAACTGCCAGTCATCAGAAAAAGCTTGTGCTCATGAAACTACTGTAGGTAGCTACAGAGACCCTGTTGGGGTACTTTTATGAAGTAGTGCTGGCATATTTTTTGAGGAAATCACACTTTAAAAAGGTGGAATAATTTGTGCTGTCCGAAATTGTTTGTTTTTTCCTGATGCAAGAGGTGTAGATGCAAGAATGACAGGCTATGCCTACATCATTTTTAATTCAGGCCACAGTTAGCCTGTTACAACAGGTGGAGTGAAAAAATGTTTATGGACTACACCAGTGGTGGAACTGGGTAACATGGTTCCCAAAATGTATGTATAAATCTGCTGAACACCCGATTAGTTATCAAGGAGATGATATTTGTGACCTAACTGGTAATTTTACCAAAACAGATGTAGGAATAGCAGAACTCTATCTGCTTGATACCAGCAACTGCCCCGACCAACAGGAAGTCACATATATTACATTTTAAGCTATGATATGACCCATGAACTATCTTTGAGAAGAATTATTTAAAGCGAAGGTCAATTTGGATGAATTAGTGTCCGTTTTTTTAATAAACCTATTAAAAACAAGGGCACTTTAATTCATCAAAATTGACATTTCACTACATTTCTTCAAAAACGTACCTTTTAATCCTGAAAGCCGCTCCAGCAATTCCCCCGGCCGTCGGAAGACTCTTCTTACGTCAGAAATTACGAATCTGGCTTCCTCCAATCACGGCTTTCCACCTGGGGGGGGATCATGGCCTGATGAAACGCCGTTATTGGAGGAAGCCGGATTCGTCATTTTTGACTTGCGAAGAGGGCTTGCTATGGGCGGAGGAAGCGCTGCAGCGACTGTCATGATTAAAAGGTAAGTTTTTGAAGAAAAGGAGTGAAATGTCAATTTTGATGAATTAAAGTGCCCTTGTTTTTAATAGGTTTATTAAAAACAGGGCACTAATTCATCCATATTGACCTTCACTTTAATGAAATGCTAATAATTTGATAATTTGATTTGATTTGTATAATTTGATGATATTCTGCTTTTTTATTTATTTTTTATTACACATTTATTTATTTATTTATTTATTATCAGGCTCTGGCCTTATTTTAACATTATTTAAAACATTTTCAAAATAAACTCCTAACTGTATATATTTATTTGCAAATACACTGTTTATTTACTGGTTTTGCTGTGTGACAATTTCATAGTATGGCGCTGCTTTTGTACTCACATCCCAGTAGTCTTTGCCTCCATAATGATCATGCAGAAGGTTTTCTGCTCTGTCAAGCATTATGGATCTAAAGAAAACAGAACAACTATTAACACCCTGCAACTATAGGTTTTGTGAGTAAACAGTATTCAGATACTGAATAAAAAACTAGAATGCTAATATGAAAGAAAAAAATAAAACACTTAACCAAATAAAATCATAAGTGTATTTTGCTTGGTCCCCCCTTCATTTTATTACCTTGCTGTAGTGTTTTCCAGTAGAACTGAAGCCATAATAGATGCTGAGCCCTGAACTGACAGGCATGTAACATTCAATCCTCTGGTTTCTTCATAGCCCCAAAACCAGCCCCTAAAAGGAGAGAGACATTTAGTAGCTAACCTTTATAATTTGAACAATAGATAGTTCATTCTAAAACAAATCAAGTGTATAAATGTGTAGTGTGAATAAACTAGACTGACTAAATTAAAGATAGAAGTAATAAAGTACTGGTTAGAACTAAAATATATTTGTGTATTAGTTTGATCATAAAGAATAATGGGCAGAAATCTAATTGCTAATAAAATTATTTGATAATAATGAGATGTTTAGTGTATAATTGTTGTATACACTGAATATATCTGAATTGCAAAAATATAAATATTGATAGTTACAATTAACACTAATAGTCACAACAGTTGATCACAACAACATAATTTGTGCATCTTAATGAGGACAATATCTATATTTTATTTTCAAAAAATATTAAATACTTCTACTGTTGGACTATATTTAAATGGATTTATACTTGCCTAAAAATATATATATTTTTTATTTTCAGGTAATTTAACATATAACGCTTAATATTGTTAACATGCAAGTAGAGTGTCAAATCCTCATTGAAGAATATTAGAAAGCTCATCTGCTACCAAAAAAAGTTCTATAAATTGTTGAAACAGATCTTAGACACTTTCCTGCAACTCCTCCCTTAAGATGTAAAATGACCCATGCTCAGCATTAGACTCTACGGGTCAGATAGTATACCATCAAACAATAAAAAAGGGCTTAGAACTGGAGAAACTGTTTAAGAGAGTAAATACAGCTGATAGTGGGTTCAAATGGTACTTTACCTAAAGTTTTAGAAATGTTGACAGTCTGTGATAAGTATTTAGAGTGGCTTTTTAAATGATTTGATAGAAAAAAAAAAAAAAAAAAAAGGATGGTTACTGTCCCTTTAAAAGGAACATAATACTCATATGCTAAAACACTTCAAAGTGATGCACATAACTGTAAAAAGCTGACAAGAAAATATCACATAAGCATCTGTGTAAAAACTTAATTTTACCTCAAAATTTCATCAGCTCACCAAAGTAAGTGCTCTGTGATCAGTTATCCTTCATCTACTGTCCAGCTGCAAGATGAAAACAAAAAACCCATAGCCAATAAGCATCAGCAGTGAAGAGGTCATGCTTTGCTTTACTGTGATCTCATGATATTTCACTTAAATCTTGTGAGATTTCATAGCAAACTTCTTTAAAATTAGTAGGGAAATAACATGACTGTCTTCTCATGTCTGATGCACGCTCCCTTGCAAGTCCTGGGACTAGCACCCTGATTGGTTGCTTAAAGTCCCTTTACAATGGGATGTGACTACTGAGGAAATTGTGAGGTAAAATATCTTACATTTTAAGTAGAGATGTTCAGGTGATCTTTTCTACCCATCTTTTTACAACTACGCTGCACCACTTTTAAGTGCTTCAAAATGTGGATACTATGTCCCTTTTAGGCACATTAGTTGCACCAAGTATGAACAACAGATTTCAACTAGCAGCTGCTAATCTTAGTTCATAACACCACTTTAAACATATATCTCTGCCCCTCTGTAGCATTATTAGGTGTTGAGGGGTTCACAAGAGTAATTATGGTTTAAAAGATTATGGTTTACTAAATAACATTTACCCTTCAACTCTTTACTCCAAGCCAGATAAATCCTACATAGCACTGTTAGCAATAGTGAGATGGAAAAAAAAAAACACTTCATAGTTCCAGTCCTAAGAACCCACATAACCCCTTAACGATTACAACATACCCTGTACGTTGCTGGTTGTTGAGGGTTCTACAGGCCATAATAGTGTGGGTCTCGCCGCCAGCGGCGAGAACGCGCTATTAAGAAAATCAAGCCCCATAGAAAGAGACATATTGGGTTAAAAAGACAGATTTTTTATTATGTCTGACCCATAGCAAAGATCATATCATCATCATTGTGGTTATCTTAACGATTATAACTTAAGTTAAAGTGACAGTAAAGTTATAATTAAAGTGCCATAAAACATTTTTAATTATGTGCATATTCTAAAAGGGTTAACTGAGATTAAAAAAAAATACCCTAACCCTTACTCAAAACCCTGACATATCATGTAACAAAGTGTGCATGTGAGGATAATTACCTATGTAATTAAGGGGGGAGGGTTGAGGAGGTACATAAGATACTGCTATTGTTTGTTGCCAAGAGGCTTGCTTGTTTCCAATGGGGATAATGTCACATGCTTTGTGAAAGCGTCAGCATTATACTGTGCACTGCGTTAGTCAGGTGTCATGTGACTGTGGCCCCTACCGTGCATGTCCACAAGTGCATTCTACCATAACTATGGCCTGTATAGCACTTCCATATATAAAAAAGACCAGGGGGGAGCTTGCTGCAAACAAAACTATGCCTGAATTAAAAGGGGTTATGAGGGTTAAAAAAGAAACCATTTTGCAGGTAAGCTTTGGCTGCATTATAGATTTAGAAACTTATGTTAGTTCATGCTGTTTTATGTCCCTTTAAACTTTCATGATTAAGACAGAGCATACAATTTTGAACAACTTTCCACTTTACTTCTATTATTTAATTTGCTTCCTTCTCTTGTTATCCTCTGCTGAAAGGTTTATCTATGAAAGCTCAGGAGCAGCAAAGACCCTAGGATCTTGCTACCAATTGATGGCTGCATATACTGTATATACTGATCATTGGCTCAGCCTTGTGTTTAGTTTGAAGCCAGTAGTGCATTGCTGCTCCTTCAACAAATGATACCAAGAGAATGAATCAAAATCTGGCATGTTAGCCAGTCCTAATGGCTGGAGTTGAAGAACCTAGCATTACACCACTTGTTTTTCAAGAAAACATTTTTTTTTATTAAAAACAAAAACTATTTATAACAGAACTTGTGTGCTTCTACTTCATATCATTGTATCAGTTATTAGTGACTGAAAGTAAAATTCAAGGAGAAAAATTATTTCATTATATTAACATTTTATTTCAAATTCATGATATTGTGAGATTATACCTGTAGTAGCCATGCTTGTCTTCTGAGTACATGAGCTTGTCGATACATGGCCTTTGGTCCACCTTCTCTTCCCATATGCCCGAAGTCCACCCCTCAGCGTAACCTTGCAGAACATACACCTGCTCAATAAAAGGTCCTCCAGATTCTGTACATGAAATTGAAGAGAAGAACTGTATAGTAAAATGAGCAATCCCATACAGTTTGAATAAGCTCTGATCAATAGGCATAGTTTAACGGGACAAATTAAAAAGAAATGAAAGCACTAAAAGTTATGCAACTCTCCAGACATATACATTAGATATTATCTATAGGTGATAATCCATTGTGGCTTTAAATTGTAATGAAAATATTACCTTAAATCAGACCCCACTGGGTGTTGCTTTAAAGAAATATGTTTCTTTGAATGGTAACATCAAGAACAGTAAAAAGTCAACAAGCATTGTTATTATGCTTAAATTGACATCAGAGAATAGCACCTCCTTAGACCCTGAGCACGATGCACCTATAGTAACCATTTGGCCACCTTGGGTTTTATGATGAGCTAGATCCAGAAATATAAGTTTTATAGACATGCAATATTTATTTCTTCACTATAAGTAAATTGCGCAAATGAACATTTTTTATTAATTTACTATGAGTAATGTTCTGTGCCTATTCGTATTTTGCACCATAAATAAAATTAGAGAACAGGTGCTTAATAACTGTATAAAAAGCTACTACAAATGCATATCCTTTGACATAAGCCACTGATGCAACAAACAAGGTAAAGAGAGTCCCGAACACCTTGTTTAAAGATCCTCAAATCATCTTTATTCTTTACAACAATATGCTCCATAGAACAGGATAAAAACAATCTGGCAACATTTACACAGCGCTCAGGGCTGCAGCACAGGATGCTGGTTTCGGCTTCCTTCACCGTAGTCATAGCTTAATTAGTGACCGTCATCCTTTCAGTTTAAGACAGAGTGAATCTCACACTATTGGTTAAGACAAAACCACACCTAACCAATCCTGCTCATTATACCAAAATATTTTATGAACGCCCCCTAAACACCTTCAATCAGATACTGAACACCCTACTGCCATAATATTTGCTACTTGTGCACTGATCAGAGAAGCAAATACAACACAAGTTCCTAAAAGCAAAAAAGCCACTGATGAACAGACAAATAGCTTGGAGAATGTGCAATGCATGAATTAGACATACAATAGTTTCTAAGTTTGCCCAGAACAATGTATTTTGTGATAAATGAGATTAAGTTAAAGAGACAGTCAAGTCCAAAAAAAACAAACACTTTAATGATTCAAATAGGGCATGTCATTTTAAACAACTTTCCAATTTACTTTTATCACCAATTTTGCTTTGTTCTCTTGGCATTCTTAGTTAAAATCTAAACCTAGTAAGGTTCATATGCTAATTTCTTAGGCCTAGATTTGGAGTTTGGCGGTAAAAGGGCTGTTAACGCTCCGCGGGCTTTTTTCTGGCCGCACCATAAAATTAACTCTGGTATCGAGAGTTCAAACAAATGCTGCGTTAGGCTCCAAAAAAGGAGCGTAGAGCATTTGTACCGCAAATGCAACTCTCGATACCAGAGTTGCTTACGGACGCGGCCAGCCTCAAAAACGTGCTCGTGCACGATTCTCCCATAGGAAACAATGGAACTGTTTGAGCTGAAAAAAAACCTAACACCTGCAAAAAAGCAGCGTTCAGCTCCTAACGCAGCCCCATTGTTTGCTATGGGGAAACACTTCCTACGTCTGCACCTAACACTCTAACATGTACCCCGAGTCTAAACACCCTAACCTTACACTTATTAACCCCTAATCTGCCGCCCCCGCTATCGCTGACCCCTGCATTATATTATTAACCCCTAATCTGCCGCTCCGTAAACCGCCGCAACCTATGTTATCCCTATGTACCCCTAATCTGCTGCCCCTAACACCGCCGACCCCTATGTTATATTTATTAACCCCTAATCTGCCCCCCACAACGTCGCCGACACCTGCCTACACTTATTAACCCCTAATCTGCCGAGCGGACCTGAGCGCTACTATAATAAAGTTATTAACCCCTAATCCGCCTCACTAACCCTATCATAAATAGTATTAACCCCTAATCTGCCCTCCCTAACATCGCCGACACCTAACTTCAATTATTAACCCCTAATCTGACGACCGGAGCTCACCGCTATTCTAATAAATGTATTAACCCCTAAAGCTAAGTCTAACCCTAACACTAACACCCCCCTAACTTAAATATAATTTACATCTAACGAAATAAATTAACTCTTATTAAATAAAGGATTCCTATTTAAAGCTAAATACTTACCTGTAAAATAAATCCTAATATAGCTACAATATAAATTATAATTATATTATAGCTATTTTAGGATTAATATTTATTTTACAGGCAACTTTGTAATTATTTTAACCAGGTACAATAGCTATTAAATAGTTAAGAACTATTTAATAGTTACCTAGTTAAAATAATAAAAAAAATTACCTGTAAAATAAATCCTAACCTAAGATATAATTAAACCTAACACTACCCTATCAATAAAATAATTAAATAAACTACCTACAATTACCTACAATTAACCTAACACTACACTATCAATAAATAAATTAAACACAATTCCTACAAATAAATACAATTAAATAAACTAACTAAAGTACAAACAATAAAAAAGAACTAAGTTACAAAAAATAAAAAAATATTTACAAACATAAGAAAAATATTACAACAATTTTAAACTAATTACACCTACTCTAAGCCCCCTAATAAAATAACAAAGACCCCCAAAATAAAAAATTCCCTACCCTATTCTAAATAAAAAAAAGTTACAAGCTCTTTTACCTTACCAGCCCTGAACAGGGCCCTTTGCGGGGCATGCCCCAAGAATTTCAGCTCTTTTTCCTGTAAAAAAAAAACATACAATACCCCCCCCAACATTACAACCCACCACCCACATACCCCTAATCCAACCCAAACCCCCCTTAAATAAACCTAACACTAAGCCCCTGAAGATCTTCCTACCTTGTCTTCACCATCCAGGTTCACCGATCCGTCCTGAAGAGCTCCTCCGATGTCCTGATCCAAGCCCAAGCGGGGGGCTGAAGAGGTCCATGATCCGGTCAAAGTCTTCATCCAAGCGGGGCAGAAGAGGATCTTCCATCCGATTGAAGTCATCATCCAGGCGGCATCTTCTATGGTCTTCCATCCGGAGCGAAGCGGCAGGATCCTGAAGACCTCCAGCGCGGAACATCCATCCGGACCGACGACTGAACGACGAATGACTGTTCCTTTAAGGGACGTCATCCAAGATGGCGTCCCTCGAATTCCGATTGGCTGATAGGATTCTATCAGCCAATCGGAATTAAGGTAGGAATTTTCTGATTGGCTGATGGAATCAGCCAATCAGAATCAAGTTCAATCCGATTGGCTGATCCAATCAGCCAATCAGATTGAGCTCGCATTCTATTGGCTGTTCCGATCAGCCAATAGAATGCGAGCTCAATCTGATTGGCTGATTGGATCAGCCAATCGGATTGAACTTGATTCTGATTGGCTGATTCCATCAGCCAATCAGAAAATTCCTACCTTAATTCCGATTGGCTGATAGAATCCTATCAGCCAATCGGAATTCGAGGGACGCCATCTTGGATGACGTCCCTTAAAGGAACAGTCATTCGTCGTTCAGTCGTCGGTCCGGATGGATGTTCCGCGCTGGAGGTCTTCAGGATCCTGCCGCTTCGCTCCGGATGGAAGACCATAGAAGATGCCGCCTGGATGATGACTTCAATCGGATGGAAGATCCTCTTCTGCCCCGCTTGGATGAAGACTTTGACCGGATCATGGACCTCTTCAGCCCCCCGCTTGGGCTTGGATCAGGACATCGGAGGAGCTCTTCAGGACGGATCGGTGAACCTGGATGGTGAAGACAAGGTAGGAAGATCTTCAGGGGCTTAGTGTTAGGTTTATTTAAGGGGGGTTTGGGTTAGATTAGGGGTATGTGGGTGGTGGGTTGTAATGTTGGGGGGGGGGTATTGTATTTATTCTTTTACAGGCAAAAGAGCTGAAATTCTTGGGGCATGCCCCGCAAAGGGCCCTGTTCAGGGCTGGTAAGGTAAAAGAGCTTTTACCTTTTTTAATTTAGAATAGGGTAGGGAATTTTTTATTTTGGGGGTCTTTGTTATTTTATTAGGGGGCTTAGAGTAGGTGTAATTAGTTTAAAATTGTTGTAATATTTTTCTTATGTTTGTAAATATTTTTTTATTTTTTGTAACTTAGTTCTTTTTTATTTTTTGTACTTTAGCTAGTTTATTTAATTGTATTTATTTGTAGGAATTGTGTTTAATTAATTTATTGATAGTGTAGTGTTAGGTTAATTGTAGGTAATTGTAGGTAGTTTATTTAATTATTTTATTGATAGGGTAGTGTTAGGTTTAATTATATCTTAGGTTAGGATTTATTTTACAGGTAATTTTTTTATTATTTTAACTAGGTAACTATTAAATAGTTCTTAACTATTTAATAGCTATTGTACCTGGTTAAAATAATTACAAAGTTGCCTGTAAAATAAATATAAATCCTAAAATAGCTATAATATAATTATAATTTATATTGTAGCTATATTAGGATTTATTTTACAGGTAAGTATTTAGCTTTAAATAGGAATCATTTATTTAATAAGAGTTAATTTATTTCGTTAGATGTAAATTATATTTAAGTTAGGGGGGTGTTAGGGTTAGGGTTAGACTTAGCTTTAGGGGTTAATACATTTATTAGAATAGCGGTGAGCTCCGGTCGTCAGATTAGGGGTTAATAATTGAAGTTAGGTGTCGGCGATGTTAGGGAGGGCAGATTAGGGGGTTAATACTATTTATTATAGGGTTAGTGAGGCGTTTTAGGGGTTAATAACTTTATTATAGTAGCGCTCAGGTCTGCTCGGCAGATTAGGGGTTAATAAGTGTAGGCAGGTGTCGGCGACGTTGAGGGGGGCAGATTAGGGGTTAATAAATATAATATAGGGGTCGGCGGTGTTAGGGGTAGCAGATTAGGGGTACATAGGGATAACGTAGGTGGCGGCGCTTTGCGGTCGGAAGATTAGGGGTTAATTATTTTAAGTAGCTGGCGGCGATGTTGTGGGGGGCAGGTTAGGGGTTAATAAATGTAATACAGGGGTCGGCGGGGTTAGGGGCAGCAGATTAGGGGTACATAAGTATAACGTAGGTGGCGGTCGGCAGATTAGGGGTTAAAATTTTTAATCGAGTGGCGGCGATGTGGGGGGAGCTCGGTTTAGGGGTACATAGGTAGTTTATGGGTGTTAGTGTACTTTAGGGTACAGTAGTTAAGAGCTTTATGAACAGGCGTTAGCCAGAAAGCTCTTAACTCCTGCTATTTTCAGGCGGCTGGAATTTTGTCGTTAGAGCTCTAACGCTCACTTCAGAAACGACTCTAAATACCGGCGTTAGGAAGATCCCATTGAAAACATAGGATACGCAAATGGCGTAGGGGGATCTGCGGTATGGAAAAGTCGCGGCTGAAAAGTGAGCGTTAGACCCTTTAATCACTGACTCCAAATACCAGCGGGCGGCCAAAACCAGCGTTAGGAGCCTCTAACGCTGGTTTTGACGGCTACCGCCGAACTCCAAATCTAGGCCTTAGACTTTGAAGGCTGCCTCTAATCTAAATGCATTTTGACAATTTTTCACCACTAGATGGAGTTAGTTCATGTGTTTCATATAGATAACATTGAGTTCATGCACATGAATTTACCGAGGAGTGAGCACTGATTGGGTAAAAAAGCAAGTCTATCAAAAGAACTGAAATAAGGGGACAGTCTGCAGAGGCTTAGATACGAGGTACGGTAATTACAGAGGTAAACGTGTATGATTATAACTGTGTTGGTTATGCAAAACTGGGGAATGGGTAATTAAGACATTATCGATAATTTAAAACAACAAAAATTCTGGTGTTGACTGTCTCTTTAAGCTAGCTGTTTTATAATACAGCACTACGTGCAGGAGAACATGTGCTTTTAGGGAGTGTAGTGTTATATAGCTATTTTTGAAGTTTCTCAGGGGTGTTCAAAGTAATGCACACTTCTTTTTTTTCTGATGATGCTTACCTGCTAAGAAGTCTTCATACTCAATGACTGGGATATTTTTGTTAAGGCTTCCAAGATTAAAGAATTCAACCCATGGAATACGGACCTGGTGAATGTCAGGACTCTGCCAGTGATAGAGACGGCCCCAAGGGGGAAGAACTAATACCCAGTCAGAACTCTTCAGCAAGGTCTTAAGGAGAGAGGCCATTCGAATATATACATCCCTACGCAAATTAAATCCCTCAGGGGGATTAACATCATATAGCAAGTACCTGGAAGTAAAGAGAATATTTATTAGCACACAAGGTTCAGTTAGCGGGTGGTTTTATAAATTCTGGGGCTCATAAAATGTTGCTTTTTGTCTGTTGATATTTTATAGTTGCTTTATTTTGGTAGAAGGACACTCATTCTTATAAGAGAGATTGGACTTTCAGGATCATAATACTTAAAGGGACAGTCTACTCCAGAATTTGTATTGTTTTTAAAAAAAAAAAGAGGATATAAAATCCCTTTTATTACTTATTCCCCAGTTTTGCAATTGCCTTGTATCTAAACCTTTGCAGGCTGCCCCCTTATTTCAGTTGTTTTGACTTGCATTTTAGCCAATCAGTGCCGCCTCATAAGTAACTCCATGGTCATGAGCACAATGTTACCTACAATACACACAAACTAATGTCTTCTTGCTGTGAACAACTGTCAAATGCATTCAGATAAGAGGCGGCCTTCAAGGGCTTAGATATTAGCATATGGGCCTACCTAGCTTTAGCTTTTAACTAAGAATATGGGGTGAAAAAAAAGAAGAGAAAAAAAAAGAAGAGGAAAAAAAGAAGAGAGAAAGAGAGAAAAGGAGAGAGAGAGAGAAAAGGAGAGAGAGAGAGAAAAGGAGAGAAAGAGAGAAAAGGAGAGAAAGAGAGAAAAGGAGAGAAAGAGAGAAAAGGAGAGAAAGAGAGAAAAGGAGAGAAAGAGAGAAAAGGAGAGAAAGAGAGAAAAGGAGAGAGAGAGAGAAAAGGAGAGAAAGAGAGAAAAGGAGAGAAAGAGAGAAAAGGAGAGAAAGAGAGAGACTAAGTATACACAAATACCCTTTATTGCCTATAAGCCTATAATATATATAAAATAATAATAAATCTGCACCAAACAAAGAAATGTTATATATACCTTCCTCGCGCAGGAGGAAAAAGAGCCATGTTCAATTAAGCTATAGTAAAGAAATTCAGTCCTGCAAAGGCAGCTTCCTTTATTGTAAAAAGTTGCGGTAGGAAAAGTCAGCAGTAGCAGTTCATGCTGGAGCAAAGCAATAAGTGTTATGTGACACACTGCAAGCACAGCATGTAGATGCGGCTGTGTGCGTTCAGTATGTCCTGCCTTTTCATCTCTGAGCACTTTGCTGCATCAGGTCGCATAGCCTTTAGTTGCAAGACATCAGCAGGATAGTTGCAAAGAGATGTTAGTTATTATCAAAGTAAACGACCCAAACTTTCGTTATGATTGGGCTTCCTCAGGCATGTGAGTCAAACTCACCTTTTTATGCAGATTATCCCAGTTGAAATAATTAACCGGGTTAATGCTTTGCAAACTTAAATACTTTCATATTGATTACTCAAAAATTAAAGGAAATTATAAAGAGGCACGGGTAACACATTGATTTCTAAATTTCGGCAGAAATGGCTAGTATATTATAATATAAACAATAGACTCAGCAACATCATAAACAGATCATTGTTGCATATTTACATATTCATATCGAAAGTGACTATAGGTTGATCATAGTACATGGCATATTTTCATAGGAATAGAGTCATATTAAAATGAACATTTTTAACTCTTCTACTGTGTAAACATACTCATGATGAATATCAATATTAACATACATTGTGGCTACCCAAATGTTGGTTAGTAATGGAAAGTGGCAATATAGGGGGATTAGTTTAAAAATGGAGCATAGTTTAACTCTTCATTCAGACCTCCTGGTTGGACAGTGTCCAAGTTAAAAATCCATTTACATTTTGCCTTTAACAAGAAATTGTCCCAATCACCCACTCTTTCGTTAATGCCAACATATTCCACACCCATGAATCTCAGGAATTTATCACTGCTGTTATGAAATTCAAAAAAGTGGCATGCAATGCCACTGGTCTTAATTTTCTTGTTTTCTATGCCACGACTATGCTCTTTCATCCTCTCCTAAAATTCACAATATGTTTTCCCAACATACTGTTTGGAGCAGGAGCATGAAAAAACATAGAATACACCATATGTTTTACATGTGATAAAACCCTTGGTTCTGTGAATCATACCCTTGCCGTCTTCAAATTTTATTGTCAGTGACCATATGTTTACACATCTTGCATTTACTGCATGGAAAATTACCATTTTTAGGTTTCATACTACCCAACCACATTTTTGGTTCATTATTAATATAATGACTATGTACTAGTTTGTCTTTTAAAGAGGGCACTTTTCTGGCAGTCAGTCAGTAGGGGATAATACCTACTAAATTATGTATGTCGCCATCTAATGTGCCAGTGTTTAGATAAAATTGCTTTCAGATCCTGCCATTGATTATTGAATGTAGTTATTCTTAATCTGGTGTCCCCAGGTTTATCCTTTGAAACATAAAGCAGAGCTTGCCCATGAGTTTGAGATGCTCTACGAAAGCCTGTTTTTAACCAATTTTTACAGTATCCTCTTTCTAAGAACCGTTTTTTCAGATCATCAGCATGATTTTTAAAAAACAAATAATCTGAGCAGTTTCTTTTGTGTCTAAGATATTGACCAATGGGAATTCTTTTAATTTGTGTAATAGGATGATGGCTTGTTGCCTCAAGTAAAGTGTTTGCTGCTGTTGGCTTCCTATAACTTTCAGTTTTAATAGCATTGCCAACCTTCAATAATTTTAAATCTAAAAATGAGGTTTCAGAGGGACTGGCTTCATACGTAAATTTCAGATTTTTTATGTTCGTATTTTAGATACTTCATAAAGTCATGGAGATGGTCAATTGAACCCTCCCATATCATTAGAACATCATCTATAAATCTTGTCCATAGGACAACATTATTCTCAAAACACTGAGGTATATCCAAAATCATTTCCAATTCCCATTTCCCCAAGTATAGACAGGCATAGGTGGGGGCACAACTTGCCCCCATAGCTGTCCCTAAAATATTTCTATAAATTTGATTCAAAATGTTAAAGTAGTTCCTCTCCAGGGCAAATTTTAACAGTTTTGTGACAAATGTGGTATGTTCTGCATATCTGATGCCCCTCTGATGAAGATAAAAACGTGAGGCTTCAACACCCAAATTATGAGGTATTGAAGAATACAATGCCTCAACATCAATAGTAACAAGTAAAGTTTCATCAGAGAGGACCAGACCATCTAATTTACAAAAAACATCAGTAGTATCTTTTATGTATGAGGATATAGTTGTCAAAAAAGGTCTAAGATTCCAATCAACATATTTGGCAACGTTTTCTAAAAGGTCACCCTGACCCGTAATGGGACGTTTTATTTTTATGCAATTTAGGAATTGTATAAAATGTTGGTATTATTGGATGTTTAATATTTAGGAACTCAAACTCTCTATTAATTAACCCATTTTGAATACCGTCTCTCAAAATAATGTCAAGGTCCTCTTTATATTGTAGAGTTGGGTTTCCTGGTAGTCTTTCATATTGTGATTTACATGACACTTGTCTATGACATTCTGTCACATAATCAGTGGTGTTTAATACCACCACATTTCCACCCTTATCTGATGGTTTTATTGTGATGGAATGATCATTTGCAAGTTCCCTCATAGCCTTTTGTTGTTTTGTATTGATATTACCAATGCCCGAAGTTGCAGTATTTAGTAATTTCAGATCTTTTTCAACCAGTTTCACAAAATTGGATACATTTGACACAGTGGATAGAGCTGGCATATACTTTGATTTTGATTTAAAAGGACTAAAGCCTATATGTGAATTTTCAAGGATGTTCTCCATTGGTTTACTTTCCTGAAATAACTCTGCTAGGCTTTGTAAAGATTGTCTCTCTTGCATATCTAAATCTTCACTAGGTGGTTTATACATATAAAATTTTTTCAAAATAATTTTACGAGCAAAGAGGTTTAAGTCTTCATGGTGGTAAATTTGTCCAAATCATTTGTGGGACAGAATGTCAAACCCTTTGAAAGGACTTCTAAATGGGTTTCATTCCATGGTTTATTAGACAAATATACCACCTTGAGGTCAGTTTGATTATTAATTAAGTTTTGCTGAGTCATATTTGTAATCATAAATTTTTCCTTCAAGATAATCTAGATGATCTCTAAGGAATTTCCTTCTCTTTCTAGACTTAATTTCCTATTGTAGCTTCCTAATCTTTGATCTTTTAATTTTGTAAATTCTTGGTGTGATACCCATTTCTCAATATTCAAAGTATATTCATCTAGAGTTTTCTGAACATTTTCCATTCTAAGTTCATTCTCCTTGATTATTAGTTTCATTAAACTAAAGGAACAATCAGTCAAACATTTTTCCCATTCAATTTTAAAATTAGGGAGTAATGGATAAACTAGATTCGTACCAGCTTTCTTTCGCAAGCGTAGAACTCTAGGGATCATTTTATTATCCAAGTATCTACGTACACTACTAATTTCCCATTTTAATTTGAAATGTTTAATTGACCGTTGACAATTTAAAGTCATGAAAAACGTTATCACCTTTTGGAATTACCTGGGTGTCAGTTTGAAAAGAAAAGGTTTCATTAAAGGGACACTGTACCCAAATTTTTTCTTTTGTGATTCAGAAAGAGCATGCAATTTTAAGCAACTTTCTAATTTACTCCTATTATCAATTTTTCTTCGTTCTCTTGCTATCATTATTTGAAAAAGAAGGCATCTAAGCTTTTTTTTGGTTTTAGTACTCTGGACAGCCCTTTTTTATTGGTGGATGAATTTATCCACCAATCAGCAAGGACAACCCAGGTTGTTCACCAAAAATGGGCCGGCATCTAAACTTACATTCTTGCATTTCAAATAAAGATACCAAGAGAATGAAGAACATTTGATAATAGGAGTAAATTAGAAAGTTGCTTAAAATGTCATGCTCAGGTGGTTTCCGGAGGAGGAGCTAACTGCACACACCTGTGTGTGATTACCTTCCAGTCCTGCAGCTGCTGGTGGAGTTTCTCGTGCCAAACCCAGGGACCTGGGTAGCTTCTTGGATAGCCTGTATCAACGCTCCTGGAACCAGACAGTGGACAGACATCCCACTGTGCTGACATTATTAGTCAGCTTGCAAAAAGCCTATACCTTGGGCTTCCTCTTTTTATATATATTAGAACTTGTGATATAACTTCAAAGAGGAACAGAGTGCCTCCCTCCCCCACCGGTGCTGCGTGGGAGGTTGAGGCTATCTTTATACACTCTCTCTGCTATACTGATAAACTGCCTTGAACCTGGCCCTAATTACCTGCAGGATAACAGCAGATTCTCTCCATACCCTTTCCTCCCCCACCGGTGCTGCGTGGGAGGATAAGGCTATTTACATATATCAACACTGCTGCACTAACAAAGGACCTGATGTTTTTTTCCTGACTCCTGCCCTGAGTACCCACAGCAGCGCGGCGGACCCCCCACATACCTTCCTCTCCCCCGCCGAAGTTGCGAGGGAGACAGAAATCATCCGTGAGACTGAGCTGAAGTGTGGTGGCGGAGCCGCATCTTCAAGCAGGGAGCGATAAGTACTCGAAGCGGCTCTGCTCGGTGCCGGACTGAAAGCTTGCTGGAGAATCCCCCCTCCCCCACCGGTGCTGCGTTGGAGGTCGGGGCTGTGTGTAGCTAGCCTGGCAGTTGCCGCTGAGATCTCCCTGTGCAGCGCCTCTGCATATCTCTGCTCTGGTTCCTCGAGACGCTGTGGGTAAGCGCTAAATTAGGAGGTGCTCAATCTGGGAGCATGTTTTTCTCTCTTCACCTTTTTTTTGGGGATACCAACCAGAGCTGCATGTCCTGGGGAACACTGTATGGATCCTGGTAAAAATGCTATGGAAGATGGCTGTATAATTAACCCCTCTAATAGGTATCAGCAATTTTGGCATTTTCTCATATTGAAGGCTCTTTCTGCCCACCTACCTGGCTATTAGTTGAACGCTGATGCATAGAATGACCCAGGTAAGGTGACGAGCTACATACATACATACAAGAACTGGCTGAACTTTATTAACTATATAAAGGAACTTTTTTTTTTTTTTTTTTTTCATTGGCTCCTTATATGATTCTTTTTTCTGCATATGATTTGTTTGGCACATTTAATTTTATTTAACTATATTACTTGTCGCTACAATTTTTGTCATATCAATGTATTGAGCAAATCTAGGCAAAAATGTTAATGCTTAAGAATGTGTAAAATGTGCATAGTATGTAAAAAGACATTGTACTTTCTCCTCTAAAAAGTGAAACATTCTCAGGGGAGAGAGAAGGGAGAGGAGAAGGGGAGGAAAAAAAAAAATCAAAGGTTATTGAGTGTGAATAAGGAATTAATAATTCAATACCAGAGAAATTTACTATAACCTTTTTCAGGATATATTACCCATTATTACTGCTTGGAGGGAAGGGCTATATAGAGATAAAAGATCCTCAGTTATATTATCTAATAACTCTTTCCTAAGAATAAATCTCCTACGTTCCCTGAAAATAAAATACTATCCCTTACTATTGGACAGGGAGAAAGTTTATATAGAAATATAAAGATCATAAGTTAAAACTACCTTATAAATTGTCTTTAAAGAAGAGATATTTTAACTTCTCTGAAAATAAAATACAAATGAAACTGACTGAACCAGGATATAACTAGGTCACTGTGAATATGTTTGCTTACCTATAAAATATACTGTATATAATTGCTGGAATAATATTTTCTTGGATATAAATCTAATTAAGAAATTTGCTGTTGCTGCTTTCAGAGATACCATTTCCTTTATTGTGTCTTTTGAAGATTAGCAACAGTAAGACAATTAACAAATTGGCATAAAATTGCCTAACATTAATAACGTCCCTGATCTCTGCATCCCTGGCTGGATCTAAATAACACGATTTAATTCACAGTTTATTATTTTTCCTTTCTTTCCTTTTTTTTTTTTTTTTTTTTTTTTTTTTCTCTCTCCCCTTTTCTTTTCCCTCACTTGGTCACAATAGTGCACATCCCTATCCTCACTTGTCTATTTGAGAACGCTTCACCTTCTCAAACTTAACTCTAAAATTAAGTTCACTCCCTGTATTGATCTTCACTTAGATAAATTGCCTCACTTCAATTTTTTTTAATTCTCTTTTCTTTTCTGGCACATGGATAAATTCCTTCACACCTCACCCCGGAATATTTCTCCAGCCATGGCAGCAAGACAGAGAGACAGAAAATTGAAGGGTAATCAGGAGCCTCCCACAGAAGCGCAACCAACTATGTTAAATGTACCAGTTGTACAAGAAGTAACCAATATTCACAGCTTAGTCGCTAGTATATCTGATGCGCTCTCTCCTAAATTTGAGGCTCTTAGAGCTGAAATCAAACAAGATTTTATTTCTCTGACACAAGAGGTTCGTCAATTCTCCAATAGGCTGCAGGAAGCCGAACAAAGAGTTTCGGACCTGGAAGATCTAACAATAACGCATAGTTCTAATCTAGAAGGTATAAATAATAACGTACAGAAAATTCAAAACAGATTAGAAGATCTAGAAAATCGTTCTAGAAGAAATAATATAAGAATTATAGGCCTTCCGGAAGAACAACAATATGACAATCTTGTTAATTTTATATCAGAAACCTTGCCTACAATTTTAAAGATGCCATCTACCCTATATCCCATCCCAGTGGAGAGAGCGCACAGACTTGGTCTACCTCGCTCAGGCAATAAAGATAGAACTAGGCCTAGGCCTGTTATCGCTAGAATATTAAATTTTCAAGACAAACTTACCTTATTCCAGCATTATCGCAAACAACAGCCTGTTAAGGCTGGAGACGCTACAATCCTTATGTTTCAAGATTTCTCCGCTGACACTGCAGCAAGGAGAAGGGAGCTTGCTCCTATTTGTTCCAAACTGATACAAAAAGGGTACCAGGCAACCATAATGTACCCCTACAAATTAAAGGTTAAAGTTGGGGAAGTCACACACTTCTTTGAAGAAGCTCAACTGGCTGAGAGCTTCTATAACACACTGGGTTCCTAAGCTTAATAACAGCAATATTGAATATCTGATTATTAGACTGAGTGTAAGCTATAGGTTTTTGCTTATGGGAAAGACCGTGTCTCTTCTAGACGTGAGTCCTAGGACCCAACCCCCACCTGTGCGGAGAAAATTTAGGTGTCTAATTTTAAATTATTATTATTATTTTATTTTTTATTTTTTTATTATTATTATTATTTTTTTTTTATTATTTTTTTTTTTTTTTTTTTAATTTATTTATTTATTTATTTTTTCTCTTTCTCTCTTCTCTTTCTCCCTTCTTAATGTATAAATGAATATGCTGAACAAAAATTGTAAAATAGTATCTTGGAATGTAGGTGGTATATCTACCCCTATAAAGAGAAAAGCAATCCTTAATCACCTGCGAAAGATCCAGACTGACATAGGTTTTATTCAAGAAACCCATTTATCAGCTGAAGAATCTTTAAAACTTAAATCAACATGGGTAAAAGAAATCTATTTTGCACCTAGTGTTAAGAGGAAAAGGGGGGTAGCAATTCTAATAGGAAAGAAAATTGATACCGAAGTCACACATTTTGAGGCTGACATCGGGGGGAGATATGTACTACTGAAAATAAAGATTGCCCAGAAGATGTATACATTATGTAATACATACGGCCCTAATGTATTTGATCCAAAATTTTGGAACACTTTGCAGACCAAATTATTATCCTTCACGGAAGGCTCTTTAATTATGGGAGGAGATTACAATATGGCACCACAATGCCCGATCGATAGGCTAAGACATAATGTCAAACAGTTAAAACAAAAAAAAGATAATCTAGAGGGTAAGATGTTTAAAAAAATAATGCAGAACTTAGCACTGCGGGATATCTGGAGACAGCAAAATCCTTCTACTCAAAATTTTACCTGTCTTTCCAAGGCGCATAAGACGCTCTCCAGAATCGACATTTTTCTAATTGATGAACGTATGGTGATGAGAGGGGTAAAAACAGATATAGGACCAATATTTCTTTCAGATCATGCACCGATTGTACTTGAGTTTCAGCTTTCACATTTGTATTCTGCTGCAACACGTTTCTTTTTTCCCTACTATCTGACGACTGAGGTAAAATTCAAGAACTGGCTTATAAATAGATATAAGGAATTTGTACATTTTAATAAAGACTATTTAAACCGCCCTGAAGTATTTTGGGACACTGCAAAAGCAGTAATGAGAGGCGAAATAATTTCATATAGCTCAGCCCTGCATAAGAAAATTTGATCTAGAGAAAGAGAATCATGCCAATGTTTAACTAACGCTTATAATCATTATCTGCTTGACAAAACCCCCTTAAATTGGGCAAAATACGTTAAAGCAAAAAATGAAAGGGATACTTTTGTTTTACTGCAAGAAACTCAAAAGGAATTAAAAATGCAGGCTAAGCTATATAAATATGGTAATAAATCAGGTAAGATGCTGGCCAAATTAATAAAAAATGAGAAAAAACAACCAATCATAGACAAATTGTATAATAAAGGTCTTCAGCTTTCTAAAGCCGAAGACATACTAGCTGCATTTAATGAATATTACCAGGAATTATATTCATTTAAAACAAGTGATACGCATACATCTGATGACTTTTGGAGAGATATCACGTATCCTACTGTCACATCAGAAATGGCTGATAGCCTCAATGTCCCTATTTCCATAGAAGAAATAGAGAAAGTAATATCCAAGCTTGCCTCAAATAAAGCAGCAGGTCCAGATGGCTTGCCTAGTGAATTCTATAAGATCCTGATTGGTGAAGCCACCCCACATCTTTGCACGCTCTTTAACAGCTTCTTTATTAGTGGTAAAATGATCCCCTCTTCATTTACCAATTCTTACACAACTTTGATATTAAAAGGCGGAAAAAACCCTGAATACAAGGAATCCTACAGACCAATTGCACTGTTAAATTCAGATTACAAAATTCTTACTGCAATTCTAGCATCTAGACTTCAAAGACCCCTCTCAGAAATTATACATACTGATCAAGCAGGTTTTCTAAATAACCGCAACTCAGCCTCAAAAATTAGGGAAGCCCTATTGGTGACAGAATATTTTGAGGTACTATCTAACTTAACTAGCGGGGGGGAGGACATACCTGACCTTGCTATTATTTCCTTAGATGCTGAAAAAGCCTTTGATTCAATATTTTACGAACATATCAAAACATCGTTAAGACAATTTGGCATCAGAGGTAATTTTCTTGAATTTATCGAAAATCTATATAAACACCCATCTACAAGATTGATAGTGAATAACAACATTTCCCCCTCTATCTTGTTAGGTAGAGGAACAAGGCAGGGCTGTCCTCTTTCCCCGCTCTTATTTAATATTTCCATTGAACCTCTGGCAATTAAAATACGCCATCATTTGGATGGTATAAAAATTCGTAACTGCGAAATAAAAATCGGTCTGTATGCTGATGATCTGCTGCTTTATTTGGCTAACACCAAACTGAACTTACCAAAACTTTTTCAGATCTTGGAACAATTTGGTACATTCTCTGGATACAAAGTAAATATGACAAAATCAGAGATAGTGTGGCTCAGGAAAAATAAAACTTCAATATTAAAAACTCCTTTTCGCCAAGTAAAAGATTCTTTTAAATATCTAGGGATTCATATTCCGACAAGGTCCGCAGATCTCTATACATTGAATATACCCCCAGTAGTAAAAATGATCAAAGAAAAGCTTTTGTTATGGCAAAATCTCCCAATATCACTTTCTGGAAGGATTGCCCTTTTTAAAATGGCTCTTCTTCCAAAACTTTTATATATACTTCAAAATACACCAATAATTCTATTAGGTAAGGATATACGTTCAATCAATACTTCACTTATACAGTTCTTATGGCAGAATAAGAGGTCAAAGATATCTCTTATGAAACTTTCAATACCAAGAAAGGATGGTGGTCTTGCCTTACCAGACATAAGGCTATATAACCTCTCCTTTCTGGCTCGTGTCGTAACAGACTGGATCTCATCTAATAACTATGTCTTGAATAATTATCTCGAGACCAGTGTCTGCTACCCATATTCTCTATCTGCATTAATACATTTAGTACCTAAAGAAATCCCCTCAGAAATTAAACGATTTAAAACAATTCTTAACCCACTTAAAGCTTGGCATAAGATAGTAACCTTTCTTTCAATTAATAATAGTGCTACCTGTCTTTTGCCTATAATAGGTAACCCTATTTTTCAATCAGGATTGCATTCCGAAGTCTTTAGGAAATGGCATAATCGGGGGTTAACCAAGGTATACCAAATAATTGATAAAGAGAGAAAATATATCAAAACATTCCAGGAATTAAAAAGAGATTTTGATTTGCCCAATAAAGACTTCTTTGCGTATTTGCAATTAAGGCATTTTGCACAGGACCTAGTTAAGAAAGCTGGTTGGGAATGGGGACTAGGTAAACTCGATGATTGGCTTGCTCTAACAAGAAATGGTCATATGTCAATTGCACCATGTTATCATCTTCTGGGTACAAATAAAGGAGAACCGGTACTGGCAAAGATTGCCCTCTACTGGAATACAGCAATCCCTCAGAGTAATATTGAGTCTAAAACTATTCAATTGTCAATTAAAAAAATTGCACAAGTAACGCTCTCTGCAACTTGGAGGGAGGCACATGTTAAGCTCCTTCATGGGGCATATTTTACCCCCGAGAGAGGTTTCAAATGTGTGAATGTAGGGTTTAATAAATGTCCTAAATGTTCGTATCAGGCAGCTGATTTAATACATATGTTTTGGTATTGTCCAAAGATTAAAAATCTCTGGGCTAGGCTCGAATACTGGCTAAAAAAGGTGCTTAAGATAGGCTATGTCTCTTTGACAATATATCAGATAATACTCTGCCTTAAGGAAGAGCCTGGTAAGCAAACTGATGAAAAAATAATAATCTCCGCTATTCTTGCTACCAGGTATTTAATCTGTAAGAAGTGGAAAAGTCATGCAATGCCAAGCATTACTGAAATTAAAAACTGCATGAAAAAACAATGCATTTTAGACCAGAGAAACGCGGATATAAATAATGAACAAGACATTAAAAGGTTCTTTGATAAATGGGCTGCCTTCTTAAAAATCTTTCCGGCTGCAGAAATAGATTATATAATCTTCCCCTTTAGAAATACAGAAATTGTTCTATTAGGGAACTGGTAAAGCTTCAGGAGGAAGAAAGTGATGGTAATTTATTTTTTTGTTTGGTTTTTTTTTTTTTTTTTTTTTTTTTTTTTTTTTGTTATGTTTTCTCTTCGCATGGGGGGGGGGAACAAGGGGGGGGGGGGTTATACTGAAAATCAAAAACTCCAAGCATTGTAGGAAAATAAAATGTTTGTGTTCATTAATGTGATGATTAGCCTAAATTTAACTACATGTATAAATGAACATAGTACTATGTTGTCAAATTTATTCTATCTTTTGATTATGCCATGTTTTCAAAATGGTTGATATTGTTTTTGGACAGTGACTTGGATTATAAATAAAACAATTAAAAAAAAAAATGTCATGCTCAATCTGAATCACGAAAGAAAATTTTTGGGTACAGTGTCCCTTTAAGATCAAATTCCCATTCGTTATCACTGAAAACCTTCCTCTGATCAATGAGTCAAAATCTCTAAATTTTATTCTAAGAAGCACGGTGTCAGGAAAAGACAAGTCTAGTATAAAAATTAATAAACACACCAGCTATGCCAGAATATAATTAGTATTGAGCACAGATGAAAAACAAAATTCATGCTTACCTGATAAATTTCTTTCTTTTGCGATGTACAGAGTCCACGGTTTCATCCTTACTTGTGGGATATTGTCCTTCCTAACAGGAAGTAGCAAAGAGAGCACCACAGCAAAGCTTTCTATATAGCTCCCCCCTTAACTCCACCCGCCAGTCATTCGACCGAAGGCCAAGGAAGAAAAGGAGAAACTATAAGGTGCAGAGGTGACTGAAGTTTTCAATAAAAAAATACTGTCTTAATAGAAAGGGCGGGCCGTGGACTTGGTACATCGCAAAAGAAAGAAATTTATCAGGTAAGCATAAATTTTGTTTTCTTTTGCAAGATGTACTGAGTCCACGGTTTCATCCTTACTTGTGGAATACCAATACCAAAGCTTTAGGACACGGATGAAGGGAGGGACAAGACAGGAACCTAAACGGAAGGCACCACTGCTTGCAAAAACTTTCTCCCAAAAATAGCCTACGAGGAAGCAAAAGTATCAAATTTGGAAAAGGTATGAAGCGAAGACCAAGTCGCAGACTTACAAATCTGTTCAACAGAAGCATCATTTTTAAAAGCCCATGTGGAAGCCACCGCTCTAGTGGAATGAGCTGTAATCCTTTCAGGAGGCTGCTGTCCAGCAGTCTCATAAGCCAAACGGATGATGCTTTTCAGCCAAAAGGAAAGAGAGGTAGTTGTAGCCTTTTGACCTCTGCGCTTTCCAGCATAGACAACAAAGAAGAAGATTGGCGAAAATCTGGTTGCCTGCAAATAAAACTTCAAAGCACGAACCACGTCCAAGTTGTGCAACAGACGTTCCTTCTTAGAAGAAGGATTAGGACACAGAGAAGGAACAACAATTTCCTGATTGATATTCCTGTTAGAAACAACCTTAGGGAGGAACCCAGGTTTGGTACGCAAAACCACCTTATCAGCATGGAAAACAAGATAAGGCGAGTCGCATTGTAATGCAGATAGTTCAGAAACCCTTCGAGCTGAAGAGATAGCAACTAGAAACAGAACTTTCCAAGATAGAAGATTAACATCTATGGAATGCATGGGTTCAAACGGAACCCCCTGAAGAACATTAAGAACTAAATTTAGACTCCATGGCGGAGCAACAGGGTTAAACACAGGCTTGATTCTAACTAAAGCCTGACAAAAGGCCTGAACGTCTGGGACATCAGCCAGACGCTTGTGCAAAAGAATAGACAAAGCAGATATCTGTCCCTTTAAGGAACTAGCTGACAATCCTTTCTCCAATCCTTCTTGAAGAAATGACAAAATCCTAGGAATCCGGATCTTACTCCATGAGTAGCCTTGGGATTCGCACCAAAAAGATATTTACGCCATATCTTATGATAGATTTTCCTGGTGACAGGCTTTCGAGCCTGAATCAAGGTATCTATGACCGACTCAGAGGAACCCCGCTTTGATAAAATCAAGCGTTCAATCTCCAAGCAGTCAGTTGCAGAGATATTAGATTTGGATGCTTGAACGGACCTTGAATTAGAAGGTCCCGTCGCAGTGGCAGAGTCCATGGTGGTAGAGATGACATGTCCACCAGGTCTGCATACCAAGTCCTGCGTGGCCACGCAGGTGCTATCAAAATCACCAAAGCTCTCTCCTGTTTGATTCCTGCAATCAAACGGGGAAGGAGAGGAAATGGTAGAAAAACATAAGCCAGGTTGAACGACCAGGGTACTGCTAGAGTATCTATCAGTGCTGCCTGAGGATCCGTGGACCTGGTGTGCCCCATAGCTGAACCAGTTGAGCAAACACCTCTGGATGGAGCTCCCACTCCCCAAAGCTCTCTCCTGTTTGATTCCTGCAATCAAACGGGGAAGGAGAGGAAATGGTAGAAAAACATAAGCCAGGTTGAACGACCAGGGTACTGCTAGAGTATCTATCAGTGCTGCCTGAGGATCCGTGGACCTGGTGTGCCCCATAGCTGAACCAGTTGAGCAAATATCTCCGGATGGAGCTCCCACTCCCCCGGATGAAAAGTCTGATGACTTAGAAAATCTGCTAACCAGTTCTCTACCCCTGGGATATAGATCGCTGATAGATGGCAAGAGTGAGTCTCTGCCCATCGGATTATCCTGGAAACTTCTATCATCGCCAAGGAACTCCTTGTTCCCCCCTGATGATTGATATAAGCTACAGTCGTGATGTTGTCCGACTGAAACCTGATGAATCCGGCGAAGCCAGCTGAGGCCACGCCTGAAGAGCATTGAATATCGCTCTTAATTCGAGAATATTTATCGGTAGGAGGGCCTCCTCCTGAGTCCACAAACCCTGTGCTTTCATGGAATTCCAGACTGCACCCCAGCCCAGTAGGCTGGTGTCCGTCGTCACTATAACCCACGCTGGCCTGCGGAAACACATTCCCCTGGACAGGTGATCCTGTGATAACCACCAAAGAAGAGAGTCTCTGGTCTCTTGATCCAGATTTATCTGAGGAGATAAATCTGCATAATCCCCATTCCACTGTTTGAGCATGCATAGTTGCAGTGGTCTGAGATGCAATCGAGCAAACAGAACTATGTCCATTGCTGCTAACATAAGTCCGATTACCTGCATACACTGAGCCACTGACGGCCGAGGAATGGAATGAAGAGCTCGGCAGGTGGTTAAAATCTTTGATTTCCTGACCTCCGTCAGAAAAATGTTCATGTCCACTGAGTCTATCAGAGTTCACAGGAATGGAACTCTTGTGAGAGGAATAAGAGAACTCTTTTTCACGTTCACCTTCCACCCATGAGATCTTAGAAAGGCCAACACTAAGTCCGTGTGAGACTTGGCTAGTTGGAAAGTCGACGCTTGAATTAGGATGTCGTCTAAATAAGGCGCCACTGCTATGCCCCGTGGCCTTAGGACCAACAGAAGGGACCCTAGCACCTTTGTGAAGATTCTTGGCGCCGTGGCCAACCCGAAGGGAAGAGCCACAAACTGGTAATGCCTGTCCAGAAAGGCAAACCTGAGGAACTGGTGATGATCTTTGTGGATAGGAATGTGTAGATACGCATCCTTTAAATCCACGGTAGTCATATATTGACCCTCCTGGATCATTGGTAAAATAGTCCGAATGGTTTCCATCTTGAAGGATGGAACTCTTAGGAATTGGTTTAGGATCTTGAGATCTAGAATTGGTCTGAAGGTTCCCTCATTTTTTGGGAACCACAAACAGATTGGAGTAGAAACCTTTTCCCTGTTCTGCTTTTGGAACTGGACAGATGACTCCCATGATAAAAAGGTCTTCTACACAGCGTAAGAACGCCTCTCTTTTTGTCTGGTTTACAAACAATTGAGAAAGATGGAATCTCCCCCTTTGAGGACAATCTTTGAAATCTAGGAGAAACCCCTGGGTTACAATTTCTACGGCCCAGGAGTCCTGAACATCTCTTGCCCAGGCCTGAGCAGAGAGAGAGAGAGAGAGAGAGAGAGAGAGAGAGAGAGAGAGAGAGTCTGCCCCCTACTAGATCCGGTCCCGGATCGGGGGCTACCCCTTCATGCTGTCTTAGTGGCAGCAGCAGGCTTTTTGGCCTGTTTACCCTTGTTCCAAGCCTGGTTAGGTCTCCAGGTTGGCTTGGATTGAGCAAAATTCCCCTCTTGCTTTGCAGCAGGGGAAGAGGAAGCGGGACCACCCTTGAAGTTTTGAAAGGAAAGAAAATTATTTGGTTTGGTCCTTGTCTTATTTGACTTATCTTGAGGGAGGGCATGGCCTTTTCCTCCAGTGACGTCTGAAATGATCTCTTTCAGTGCAGGCCCGAATAGGGTCTTACCCTTGAAAGGGATGGTCAAAAGTTTAGATTTTGATGACACATCAGCTGAACAGGACTTAAGCCATAACGCTCTACAACCTGAATTCTTTGCCGCTAACTTAGCGAGATGAAAAGCGGCGTCTGTAATAAAGGAATTAGCTAGCTTAAGAGCCTTAATTCTGTCCAGAATATCATCTAGTAGGGTCTCCCCCTGAAGAGCCTCTTCTAGAGCCTCAAACCAAAAGGCAGCAGCAGTGGTTACAGGAACAATGCACGCTATGGGTTGAAGAAGAAAACCTTGATGAACAAAAATTTTCTTGAGGAGACCCTCTAATTTTTTATCCATAGGATCAATGAAAGCACAACTGTCTTCAATAGGTATAGTTGTACGCTTAGCTAGAGTAGAAATAGCTCCCTCCACCTTAGGGACTGTCTGCCATGAGTCCCTTATGGTGTCAGATATGGGAAACATTTTCTTAAAAACAGGAGGGGGAGCGAACGGAATACCTGGTCTATCCCACTCCTTAGTAACAATGTCCGAAATCCTCTTAGGGACCGGAAAAACATCAGTGTAAACAGGAACCTCTAAATATTTGTCCATTTTAAAAAATTTCTCTGGAACTACAATAGGGTCACAATCATCCAGAGTTGCTAAAACCTCCCTGAGCAATAAACGGAGGTGTTCTATCTTAAATTTAAATGCCGTCATATCTGAATCTGTCTGAGGGAGTAACCTTCCTGAATCAGAAATCTCTCCCTCAGATAGCAAATCTCTCATCCCTACCTCAGAACATTGTGAGGGAGTATCGGATACGGCAACTAAAGCGTCAGAAGGCTCAGCATTTCTTAACCCAGAGCTACTGTGCTTCCCTTGCAACCCTGGCAGTTTAGACAAAACCTTTGTAAGGGTAGTATTCATAACTGAGGCCATATCTTGCAAGGTGAAAGAATTAGACGCACTAGAAGTACTTGGCGTCGCTTGAGCAGGCGTTACTGGTTGTGACACTTGTGGAGAACTAGATGGCAAAACCTGATTTCCTTCTGTCTGAGAATCATCCAATGCCAAAATCTTATAAGTCAAAATATGCTGTTTGCAATTTATAGACATATCAGTACAAGTGGGAAACATTCTAAGAGGGGGTTCCACAATGGCTTCTAAACAAATTGAACAATGAGTTTCCTCAATGTCAGACATGTTGAACAGCCTAGCAATGAGACAAGCAAGCTTGGAAAACACTTTATTTAATGAAAAAAACAATTTTCAAAAAACGGTACTGTGCCTTTAAGAGAGAAAAAAAAAAAAAAAAAAAACATACACAAACTGCAAAATGCTTAAAATTGCCTCAAATTTTCCGAAATGTTTACAGTACACCCACTAAGTTATAAGATTGCACCATAAATATCTAAGCAATATATCCCCAAATGAAAAAACCGGAATGACAAATGTCTAAAACCGGTAAAAAAAAAAAAAACTTTCAGCACCTTGCCACAGCTCTGCTGTGGCCCTACCTGCCCTTAGGGAACGATTCTGTGGGAATAAAGCTTCAATTGGGCCCCAGAAGAGTACCAGGACCTCTGGATACGTTGCTTGCTGCTTGCCTGCATCAACTAAGTGTGCAACTGAGGCGCAAAAATAGGCCCCGCCCCTCTCACTCGATGTGGCTGGGGACTACACAAAAACCTCTCTTTGAAAGCCATGTGGGTTATAAAACCCCTTCAATATGTCCCATAATAATAAAGACTATACTCCCAGAAGACACAAACGTTTGCCCAATGTATTATACACAAACTGAGTGCCCATAAGATTAGCCCTGTATGTAAACTAGTAATGCCCCTTGTATAACTAGGATTACTGCTTCCCCTTCCCCTAATGGGGATACTGTCAGCCTTTCTGAGTTAACACAGTCTCTGCAGAAAAAATGACTGAACATACCTCATTGCTGTATAGCAAGAAACCGTTCCTCATACTGAAGTTTTCCTGTACTCCTCAGCTTCTGTGGGAACAGCAGTGGACCTTAGTTACAAATGCTAAGATCATCATCCTCCAGGCAGAAATCTTCATCTATGTCCTGCCTGAGAGTAAATAGTACAACACCGGTACCATTTAAAAATCAACTCTTGATTGAAGATAAAATAAAAACTAACAGTTTAACACATCTTCTCTTTACCCTTCCAGCTTAGAGCCAGCAAACAGAATGACTGGGGGTGGAGTTAAGGGGGGAGCTATATAGACAGCTCTGCTGTGGTGCTCTCTTTGCTACTTCCTGTTAGGAAGGACAATATCCCACAAGTAAGGATGAAACCGTGGACTCGGTACATCTTGCAAAATAAATAAATTATAATTTCATCCGGTGCAAGGAGGTACTCAAAATAATTAATTTTAAAAAAGACTGCTGCTCCTTAATTCGTCCGCCTCTGAGGCGGTGGACAGCAATCAAACCGATCAGATACGATCGGGATGATTGGCACACCCTGCTAGTGGCCGATTGCCCGTGAATCTGCAGGGGGTGGCATTGCACAAGCATTTCACTAGAAATACTCGTACAATGTTAAATGCCTTCAGTGTATGCTGTTGGCATTTAGCGACGTCGGGCGGACATGATCATGTCAGTCCGACATTTAAAAAATCGGCCCCATAGGCAGAGAAGATTGTGACTTACTGCTGTGTGTGTGTGTTTGGAGGTACATTTTTTATAATCTTATTTTAAAAAAAGGAAATGTATGCTTACCTGATAAATTTATTTCTTTTACGATATGACGAGTCCACGGATTCATCCTTACTTGTGGGATTTATCCTGCTGCTAACAGGAAGTGGCAAAGAGCACCACAGCAGCTGTATATATAGCTCCTCCCTTCCCTCCACCTCCAGTCATTCGACCGAAGTTAGGAAGAGAAAGGAAAAGCCAAAGGTGCAGAGGTGACTGAAGTTTATAAAAATAAGAACATACCTGTCTTAGAAAATGACAGGGTGGGCAGTGGACTCGTCATATCGTAAAATAAATAAATGTATCAGGTAAGCATAAATTTCCTTTTACAAGATATGACGAGTCCACAGATTTCATCCTTACTTGTGGGATACAATACCAAAGCTACAGGACACGGATGAAAGGGAGGGACAAGACAGGAACCTAAACGGAAAGGCACCACTGCTTGAAGAACCTTTCTCCCAAAAACATCCCCAGAAGAAGCAAAAGTATCAAATTTGGAAAATTTGGAAAAAGTGTGAAGAGACGACCAAGTTGCAGCCTTGCAAATCTGTTCAACAGAAGCATCGTTTTTAAATGCCCATGAGGAAGCCACAGCCCTAGTAGAATGAGTCGTAATTCTTTCAGGAGACTGCTGTCCAGCAGTCTCATACGCCAGACAAATGATACTCTTCAGCCAAAAGGAAAGAGAGGTAGCCGCAGCTTTCTGACCCCTACGCTTTCCAGAAAAAACAATGAATAATGAAGATGATTGACGGAAATCCTTAGTCGCCTGCAGGTAAAACTTCAGGACATGGACAACGTCCAAGTTATGCAACATACGCTCCTTCTTAGAAGAAGGGTTAGGACATAATGAAGGAACAATAATTTTCTGATTAATATTCTTATTAGAAACAACCTTAGGAAGGAAACCAGGTTTGGTACGTAAAACCACTTTATCAGAATGGAAGATAAAATAAGGCGAGTCACATTGTAACGCTGAAAGCTCAGAAACTCTACGAGCAGAAGAAATAGCAACCAAAAACAAAACGTTCCAAGATAACAACTTAATATCTATGGAATGCATGGGTTCAAACGGAACCCCTTGAAGTACATTAAGAACTAAATTCAAACTCTAGGGTGGAGCAATTGGTCTAAACACAGGCTTGATCCTGGTCAAAGCCTAACAAAAAGACTGAACGTCTGGAACATCTGCCAAACGTTTGTGAAGTAAAATCGACTAAGCAGAGATTTGTCCCTTTAAGGAACTTGCTGATAACCTTTTCTTCAATCCTTGGAGAAAAGACAGAATCCTGGGAATCCTAACTCTACTCCATGAGTAGCCCTTGGATTTGCACCAATAAAGATATTTATGCCATCTCTTATGGTAGATCTTTCTAGTAACAGGCTTACGTGCCTGAATCAAAGTATCAATAATCAAATCAGAGAACCCCCGCTTAGATGAAATCAAGCGTTCAATCTCCAAGCAGTCAGCTGCAGAGAAACTAGATTTGGGTGTTGGAAGGGTCTCTGAATGAGAAGGTCCTGTCACAATGGAAGCTTCCACGGCTGCAGAGAGGACATGTCCACTAGATTGGCATACCAAGTCCTGCAAGGCCATGCAGGCGCGATTAGAATTACTGAAGCTCTCTCCTGTTTGATCCGAGCAATCACCCGGGGAAGGAGAGCAAACAGTGGAAACACATAAGCTAGGTTGAACGACCAAGGCACTGCCAAGGCATCTATCAGTTCGGCCTGAGGATCCCTTGACCCGGATACGTATCTTGGGAGCTTGCCATAATGACGAGACGCCATCAGATCCAATTCCGGTCTGCCCCATCTGAGAATCAGGGTGGCAAAGACCACCAGATGGAGTCCCCACTCCCCCGGATGAAACGTTTGTCTGCTTAAAAAGTCCGCTTCCCAGTTGTCCACTCCTGGGATGTAGATTGCTGACAGACAAGAGTGAGCCTCCGCCCACAGAATTATCTTGGATACTTCTGTCATCGCTAAGGAACTTCTTGTTCCTCCCTGATGATTGATGTAAGCCACAGTCGTAATGTTGTCCGACTGAAAACGGATGAATTTGGCCGCAGGCAACTGAGGCCACGCCTGAAGCGCATTGAATATTGCTCTCATTTCCAGAATATTGATTGGAAGTAGAGACTCCACCTGAGTCCACAAACCCTGAGCCTTCAGGGAATTTCAGACTGCCCCCCAGCCTAGTAGACTGGCGTCCGTTGTCACTATCACCCATGAGGGTCTGCGGAAACACGTCCCTTGGGACAGATGATCCGGCGACAACCACCAAAGAAGAGAGTCTCTGGTCTCCTTGTCCAGATTTATCTGAGGAGATAAATTTGCATAATCCCCATTCCACTGTCCGAGCATGCACAGTTGCAGTGGTTTGAGATGAAATCGAGCAAACGGAATGATGTCCATTGCTGCCACCATCAATCCAATCATCTCCATGCACTGAGCCACTGATGGCCGAGGATTGGACTGAAGGGCTCGGCATGTACTTAGAATCTTTGACTTTCTGACCTCCGTCAGAAAAATCTTCATGGATATAGAATCTATCAGAGTTCCCAAGAAGGGAACCTTTGTCTGTGGAATTAGTGAACTCTTTTCTAGATTCACCTTCCATCCGCGAGTTCTCAGAAAGGACAACACCATGTCCGTATGAGATTTTGTCAGATGGTAAGTTGACGCCAGATCAGAATATTGTCCAGATAAGGCGCCACTGCAATGCCCCGCAGCCTGAGAACCGCCAGAAGGGACCCTAGAACCTTCGTGAAGATCCTGGGCGCTGTGGCCAACCTGAAGGGAAGAGCCACGAACTGAAAATGTTTGTCCAGGAAGGCAAACCTTAGGAACTGATGATGATCCTTGTGGATAGGAATATGAAGGTATGCATCCTTCAAGTCCATGGTAGTCATATATTGACCCTCCTGGATCATTGGTAAAAAATTGTTCGAATAGTCTCCATCTTGAAAGATGGGACTCTGAACTTGTTTAGACTCTTGAGATCTAAAATGGGTCTGAACGTTCCCTCTTTGTGGGGAACCACGAAAAGATTTGAGTAAAACCCCTGCCCCTGTTCCAGTCTTGGAACAGGATGAATTACTCCTATAGTAGAGAGGTATTTTACACAACGTAAGAACGCCTCTCTTTATCTGGTCTACAGACAATCGTGAAAGAAGAAATCTCCCCCTTGGGAGAAAACTTTTGAATTCCAGTTGATACCCGTGGGTCACGATTTCCAGTGCCCAAGGGTCCTGAACATCTCGTACCCAAGCCTGGCAAAGAGAGAAAGTCTGCCCCCTAATAGATCCGGTCCTGGATCGGGGGCCACCCCTTCATGCTGTTTTGGTAGTAGCAGCTGGCTTCTTGGGTTGTTTACCCTTGTTCCAAGTCTGGTTGAGTCTCCAGACTGACTTGGCCTAAGCAAAATTCCCTTCCCGTTTCCCAGAAGAAGAGGGGACTCCTTTAAAGTTCCGAAAGGAACGAAAATTATTTTGTTTACCCCTCAATTTAGCAGTCTTATCCTGAGGTAGGAGATGACCCTTACCTCCAGTAATGTCAGAAATAATTTCCTTCAAGTCAGGCCCGAATAGGGATTTACCTTTGAAAGGAATAGCCAAAAGCTTTAACTTAGATGACACATCAGCAGACCAAGATTTTAACCATAACGCTCTACGCGATAAAACGGCAAATCCGGCATTCTTAGCCGCCAACTTAGCAATTTGAAAGGCGGCATCTGTGATAAAAGAATTAGCCAGCTTGAAAGCCTTAATTCTATCTAAAATATCCTCTAAAGGATTCACAGTCTTAAGAGACTCTTCTAAGGCATCAAACCAGAAAGCCGCCGCAGTGGTAACTGGAACAATGCAGGCTGTCGGTTGTAAAAGGAAACCCTGATGAATAAATAACTTTTTTAGAAGACCCTCCAATTTCTTATCCATAGGGTCTTTGAAAGCACAGCTATCCTCAATAGGAATAGTGGTACACTTAGCCAGGGTAGATATAGCTCCCTCCACCTTAGGGACCGTTTGCCAAGAGTCCTGAACAGTGTCAGATATGGGATACATTTTCTTAAAATTAGGAGAAGGTGAGAACGGTAAACCCGGTCTGTCCCACTCCCTCTTGATAATCTCCGAAATTCTCTTAGAAACCGGAAAATCATCAGTGTAAGCAGGTACCTCTAAGTATTTGTCCATTTTACACAATTTCTCTGGTGGTACCACAATAGAATCACAGTCATCCAGAGTCGCTAAAACCTAACTAAGTAACAGGCGGAGGTGTTCCAGCTTAAATCTAAAAGGACATGACGTCCGAGTCCGTCTGAGGTAGCACACTTCCCGATTCGGAAAATTCTCCACACAGACAGAAGTTCCCTGACCCCCAAATCAGATCCCTGTGAGGGTACATCGGAAATAGCCAACAAAGCATCAGAGGACTCAGTATTCACATTGATTCCTGACCTACTGCGTTTGCCCTGTAACACTGGCAACTTAGATAATACCTCTGTAAGGGTAGTTGAAATAACTGTAGCCATATCCTGCAGAGTAAATTAATTAGACACGGTTGAAGAACCTGGCGTCGCTTGGGTGGGCATTAAAGGTTGTGACGCTTGGGGAGAAATTGGCGGCATATCCTGATTCTCCTCAGACTGAGAATATTAAATATCAATATACTTTCTTTACATAAAATATGCTTTTTACAATTCAGGGCTCGACAAACCCAGGAGCCTGGGAGCCACTGGCTCCTAGTATTTTACCCCTGGCTCCTTACTTTTTCGGTTATTCTCCATATATCTATATACATATCCAACTGTCTGGCTCCTAAAAATATGCCTGGCTCCTAAATATTCTTACTGGCTCCTAATTTTCAAACATATTCGTCAAGCACTGAATGTAAGGCCCTTTCAGTACATGAGGGACACAAAGTAAGAGAGGGTTCCACAATGGCATCTAAACACATAGAACAAGGAGTTTCCTCAAGTTCAGACATATTAAACAGACTAGCAATAGCAACAATAGTCGTTCTTAACCTTATTTATTGACCTCTGAAGTCAAAAACACATACTCAAAAAGTTAAAAAAAAAAAGCGCAACAATTTTTCTGTATCACAAAAAAACGATGTTTGCAGCAATAAAAATATCGTAATCAGCCCAATTTAGCTAAATAACATTGCACCGCTTGTTACAATATGCTATGTAACCCTTTATATCATGTATATCAGATCAACTAAAATTTTAAACACTCTAGGCCTCTGCACTTCGCCACAGCTCTGCTGTGGCGCCTACCTGCCCCCAGAGTACTCTAATTCTGCGGAATGACGATCCTACGATTGTAAAATTGAACTTGGGCCCCACCGGAGATAGAGCTTCTGCTGCTTATGCGGAGGAAATACTGCACGTCTGAGCGCGCGAAATAGGCCCCGCCCAACATGGGCGTCATACTACCCGTTTCAACATCCGCATGGGAAGAAAAAATAAAATGTCTATCCCAAGCCCCTATGAATAAGCCATGTGTCCCTCTAATAGTGTGTATAACTATGAAAATAACAGTCATTTCAGGCCAATTATAAATAAATAATAGGACAGCCTTAAGACCACAACCGCATCTCCCAGCGTCAAGCCCATACTGAATCCACATATAAAATATAGCATCAATATAAAAGAAGGTAATGCAAGTTCCACCATTATACATTAGTGCCTACTGCTTACCCCTTCCCAGGTAGGGAATAATGTCAGCCTGTTCTGATATACCAAGTCTCCCCAGAAGCAAAAGACTGAACATACCTCAATGCTGCTTGTAACATGACACCGTTCTCCACACTGAAGATTTTTCTTGCACTACCTTCAGAAGCTCTGTGGGAACCAAAATGGATCTTAGATAATGTTTGCTAAGATCATCAACATCATGGCAGAAAAAAAAATAAATGTCTCCATTCCTCTTGGGAATCCAGACTGACGATTTCTCCCTGAGGAAAATAGTACTCACTGGCACCATTTTAAAATAAAAAACTTCTTGATTGAAGAATCTAAACTAACACCTCACTTTACCTCTTCCTATTACTAACACAGGCAAAGAGAATGACTGGGGGTGGAGGGAAGGGAGGAGATATATATATATATATATATATATATACACACACACACACACAGCTCTGCTGTGGTGCTCTTTGCCACTTCCTGTTAGCAGGAGGATAAATCCCACAAGGATGAAATTCGTGGACTCGTCATATCTTGTAAAAGAAAATATTACATTAAAAAGTTTGGATTTTGAAATTCTGGATATATATTATACATACACACACACACAGCAGGGCCTAGCACTCACAGTGATCCAATACAGACCGGCGTGTGCGCAATAAGCCTCATTTTTTTTGCCTGTTATTTTCGGTAAAATTATTGTGTAGCATTTCAAAATTTGATGCTAGCCTAGAGCTGCTGTTTAAGTTCATTATTTGACTACTGTTTTGCATATATATTAATAACTGTCTAGGCTATGCTTTATTTGGATAATTGGTAAAATAAAAAAAATCTGTTAAATCTGATTCTGTTACACTGAACTAAATAAAGAATAATACAGTATATTGATTTTTAATATTGTTTTAAGTAGAGATACACTGAAATTTCGGTCGTAGAAACATTTTGGACGAAAATGGCACTTTTTTTCGTTTTATTTGCCTGTTTTTTTCTTCGTAAAATTATTGCGTAGCATATTATTGTTAAGATATTTTATGTCCAATTTTAATGTGTTACTTTCAATAAAATTGTGGTTATTTTATTGGCTTGCAGTTTGTCAATTAGATTTATTCATTAAATAGTCTAATTATGAAAAAAAAAAAATACATTTTCGATTTCGGTTTTTGGCAAACTGCATCCTGAATTTTCGGTTTCAGTCCAGAACTTCCATTTTGGTGTGTGTATATATCAAAGTGAAGTAGGGCTGCAATTATTATTTTCATAATCGATTAGTTGGGCGATTATTTTTTCAATAAATCAACTAATCAGATAAAAAAAAAAAAAAATCCTGTATTTAAAATAAAATATGTATACTGACAGTTACAAATATAAAACTTCAGACTAAAACTTTACATTAACACAACTGTTTGTACAATTTTTAAGCAGAACACATTTTTTTATAATTAAGCAAAACAAAACCACAAACTGTTTGAAAATAGGTAGAACTAGAAAGAGGTAGACTAGCACTGTTTATAACATTCTGCTATTCATTCTTTCAGAAACTTTTCATTGAAATGCAAATGAATGTTAACATGTCCATATGCTCCTAAGCTGAGGCTGGCTCTCTTTCTTTCATGTAATTGTCAAGAGTCCATGAGCTAGTGACGTATGGGATATACATTCCTACCAGGAGGGGCAAAGTTTCCCAAACCTCAAAATGCCTATAAATACACACCCCACCACACCCACAATTCAGTTTTACAAACTTTGCCTCCTATGGAGGTGGTGAAGTAAGTTTGTGCTAGATTTCTACGTTGATATGTGCTTCACAGCTTGCTGAAGCCCGTTTCCTCTCAGAGTGCAGTGAATGACAGAGGGATGTGAAGGCAGTATTACCTATTGAATGCAATGGTCATCCTAACGGGGATCTATTTCATAGGTTCTCTGTTATCGGTCGTAGAGATTCATCTCCTACCTCCCTTTTCAGATCGATGATATACCCTTATATACCATTACCTCTGCTAATTCTCGTTTCAGTGCTGGTTTGGCTATCTACTTTATGTAGATGAGTGTCTTTTGGTAAGTATGTTTTCTTTTATTTATGACACTCTCAGCTATGGTTTGGCACTTTATATTTAAAGTTCTAAATATATGTTTGTACTTATATTTGCCATGATTCAGGTTAATCAGTATATTTCCTTCTTACAGACTGTCAGTTTCATTTTTGTGAAATGCATATGAATACATTTTTTTCTTACCTGAAAATTTTTCAAATTGACTTTCTTTCTAAATTGCGGGCTGTTAGGCTCGCGGGAGCACACAATGCTATAATTTAGAGACTTTTGGCGCGAGAATTACGTTTGTTGACGTAATGTCGTCATTTCCGGCGTCTTAGTTGGCGCCGAGAGTTTTCACGTAGTTGCGTCATCTATGACGCTCGTGTTTGTTGCAGACGTTTTTGGCGTCAAAAAATATTTTGTCAATTGTGGGCGTCATACTTGGCGCCAGATTTTTGACATTATTTAAGTCATTATTTCTTTTTGCTTCTGGTTTCCAGAGGCTTATTCTGTTTGCATTTTTTCCCATTCCTGAAATTGTCATATAAGGAAATTGATAATTTTGCTTTATATGTTGTTTTGTTCTCTTACATATTGCAAGATGTCTCAATCTGACCCTGTCTCAGAATCTACTTCTGGAATGCTGCTGCCTGATGTCGGTTCTACCAAAGCTAAGTGCATTTGTTGTAAACTTGTGGTAACTGTTCCTCCGGCTGTAGTTTGTGTTAGTTGTCATGATAAACTTTCAAAAGCAGACAATATTTCCATTAGTAGTAGTCCATTACCTGTTGTTGTTCCTTCAACATCTAATGTTCAGGATATTCCTGTTAATGTGAGAGAATTTGTTTCTAATTCTATTCAGAAGGCCCTGTCTGTTATACCACCTTCTAATAAACGTAAAAGGTCTTTTAAAACTTCTCATAAATTCAATGAATTTTTAAATGACCGACAGCATTCTGATTTATTTATCTCTGATGAGGATCTATCTGATTCAGAAGATTCTGCCTCAGATATTGACACTGATAAATCTTCATATTTAAAATGGAGTATATTCATTCTTTATTAAAAGAGGTGTTGATTGCATTAGATATGGAGGAGTCTAGATATTAAAACCAGTAAACGTTTAAATTCGGTTTTTAAACCTCATGTAGTTATTCCAGAGGTTTTTCCAGTTCCTGATGCTATTTCAGATGTAATTTCGAGAAAATGGAATAGTATGGGTACTTCATTTACTCCTTCTACAAGGTTTAAGAGACTGTACCCTTTGCCAACTGATAGATTGGAGTTTTGGGAAAAGATCCCCAAAGTTGATGGGGCTCTCTCTACTCTTGCTAAGCGTACCACTATTCCTACGGCAGATAGTACTTCTTTTAAAGATCCTTTAGATCGGAAGCTTGAATCTTATCTAAGGAAGGCTTACTTATGTTCAGGTCATCTTCTTAGGCCTGCTATTTCTTTGGCTGATGTTGCTGCGGTTTCAACTTTTTGGCTGGAAACTTTAGCGCAACAAGTACCAGATCATAATGTGTATAGCATTATAAAGCTACTTCAACATGCTAATTTCATTTGCGATGCCATTTTTTATATCATTAGAATTAATGTCAGGTATATGTCTTTAGCTGTTTTAGCTAGAAGAGCTTTATGGCTTAAATCTTGGAATGTGGATATGACTTCTAAGTCAACGTTGCTATCTCTTTCTTTCCAAGGTAATAAATTGTTTGGTTCTCAGTTGGATTCTATAATTTCAACTGTCACTGAGGGGAAGGGAGCCTTTTTGCCTCAGGATAAAAAATCTAAGGGTAAATTTAGGGCTGCTAACCGTTGCCCCCAAGTCCGCATGAAGGTGCGGCCCTCATTCCAGCGCAGCTGGTAGGGGGCAGACTACGATTTTTCAAAGATGTTTGGATCAATTCAATCCAAAATCATTGGATTCAGAACATTGTTTCTCAAGGGTACAGAATAGGTTTCAAGGTAAGACCGTCTGTGAGAAGTTTCTTTCTCTCACGCATTCCAGTGAACCCAGTAAAGGCTCAGGATTTCCTGAAGTGTGTTTCAGACCTGGAGTCATCTGGGGTAATTGTGCCAGTTCCATATCTGGAACGGGGTCTGGGGTTTTATTCAAATTTGTTCATTGTTCCAAAGAAAGAGAATTCTTTCAGACCAGTTCTGGATCTAAAAAATTTAAAATCGTTATGTAAGAATACCAACATTCAAAATGGTGACTATAAGGACTATTCTGCCTTTTGTTCAGCAAGGGCATTATATGTCCACAATAGACTTACAGGATGCTTATCTTCATATTCCGATTCATCCAGATCACTATCAGTTCCTGAGGTTCTCTTTTCTAGACAAGCATTACCAATTTGTTGCTCTTCCTTTTGGCCTAGCAACAGCTCCAAGGATCTTTTCAAAGGTTCTCGGTGCCCTTCTCTCTGTAATCAGAGAGCGGGGTATTGCGGTATTTCCTTATTTGGACGATATCTTGGTACTTGCTCAGTCTTTACATTCTGCAGAATCTCATACGAATCAACTTGTGTTGTTTCTTCAAAGACATGGTTGGAGGATCAATTTACCAAAGAGTTCCTTGATTCCTCAGACAAGGGTAACCTTTTTAGGATTCCAAATAGATTCAGTATCCATGACTTTGTCTCTAACAGACAAAAGACGTCTGAAATTGGTTTCAGCTTGTCGGGAACCTTCAGTCCCAGTCATTCCCTTCAGTAGCTATGTGCATGGAGGTTTTAGGTCTCATGACTGCAGCATCGGACGCGATCCCCTTTGCTCGTTTTCACATGAGACCTCTTCAGCTTTGTATGCTGAACCAATGGTGCAGGGATTATACAAAGATATCACAATTAATATCCTTAATTCCCAATATTCGACTATCTCTGACTTGGTGGTTAGATCACCACCGTTTGGTTCAGGGGGCCTCTTTTCTTCGTCCAACCTGGACTGTGATTTCAACAGATGCGAGTCTTTCAGGTTGGGGATCTCTGACAGCGCAGGGGGTTTGGAAATCTCAAGAGGCGAGATTACCAATCAATATTTTGGAACTCTGTGCGATTCTCAGAGCTCTTCAGTTCTGGCCTCTTCTGGAGAACCGTTTATTTGTTTTCAGACAGACAATGTCACGATTGTGGCGTATGTCAATCATCAAGGTGGGACTCACAGTCCTCAAGCTATGAAAGAAGTATCTCGGATACTTGCATGGGTGGAATCCAGCTCCTGTCTAATCTCTGCGGTCCATATCCCAGGTATAGACAATTGGGAAGCGGATTATCTCAGTCGCCAGACTTTACATCCGGGAGAATGGTCTCTTCACCCAGATGTGTTTTTTCAGATTGTTCAGATGTGGGGGCTTCCAGAAATAGATCTGATGGCTTCTCATCTAAACAGGAAACTTCCCAGGTATGTGTCCAGGTCCAGGGATCCTCAGGCGGAAGCAGTGGATGCGTTGTCACTTCCTTGGAATTATCAACCTGATTATATCTTTCCGCCTCTAGTTCTTCTTCCAAGAGTGATTTCCAAAATCATAATGGAGCATTCATTTGTACTGCTGGTGGCACCAGCATGGCCACACAGGTTTGATATGCGGATCTTGTTCGGATGTCCAGTTGCCAACCTTGGCCACTTCCGTTAAGGCCAGACCTTCTATCTCAAGGTCCAGTTTTCCATCAGGATCTCAAATCATTAAATTTGAAAGTATGGAGATTGAACGCTTAGTGCTTAGTCAGAGGTTTCTCTGACTCAGTGATTAATACTATGTTGCAGGCTCGCAAATCTGTGTCTAGAAAGATTTACTACCGAGTTTGGAAGACTTACATTTCATGGTGTTCTTCTCATAAATTCTCTTGGCATTCTTTTATAATTCCTAGAATTTTACAGTTTCTTCAGGATGGTTTGGATAAGGGTTTGTCTGCAAGTTCCTTGAAAGGACAAATCTCTGCTCTTTCTGTTCTGTTTCACAGAAAAATTGCTAATCTTCCTGACATTCGTTGCTTTGAACAGGCTTTGGTTCGTATCAAGCCTGTCATTAAGTCAATTTCTCCTCCTTGGAGTCTAAATTTGGTTTTGAGAGCTTTACAGGCTCATCCGTTTGAGCCTATGCATTCTCTGGACATTAAATTACTTTCTTGGAAAGTATTGTTTCTTTTGGCCATCTCTTCTGCTAGAAGAGTTTCTGAATTATCTGCTCTTTCTTGTGAATCTCCTTTTCTGATTTTTCATCAGGATAAGGCGGTTTTGCGGACTTCATTTACATTTTTATCTAAAGTTGTGAATTCCAACAACATTAGTAGAGATATTGTTGTCCCTTCGTTGTGTCCTAATCCGAAGAATCCTTTGGAAAGATCTTTACATTCTTTGGATGTGGTAAGAGCTTTAAAATATTATGTTGAAGCTACTAAAGATTTCAGAAAGACTTCTATTCTATTTGTCATCTTTTCTGGTTCTAGGAAAGGTCAGAAGGCTTCTGCCATTTCTTTGGTTCTTGGTTAAAGCTTTTGATTCATCATGCTTATTTGGAGTCGGGTAAATCCCCGCCTCAGAGGATTACGGCTCATTCTACTAGGTCAGTTTCTACTTCCTGGGCTTTTAAGAATGAAGCTTCTGTTGATCAGATTTGCAAAGCAGCAACTTGGTCTTCTTTGCATACTTTTACTTAATTCTACCATTTTGATGTTTTCTCTTCTTCAGAAGCAGTTTTTGGTAGAAACGTTCTTCAGGCAGCTGTTTCAGTTTGATTCTTCTTTTTTCATTATAAAGATTAAAACTTTTTTGATTTGGGTTGTGGATTCTTTTTTCAGCGGAATTGGCTGTCTTTATTTTTATCCCTCCCTCTCTAGTGACTCTTGCGTGGAGTTCCACATCTTGGGTATTTGCTATCCCATACGTCACTAGCTCATGGACTCTTGCCAATTACATGAAAGAAAACATAATTTATGTAAGAACTTACCTGATAAATTCATTTCTTTTATATTGGCAAGAGTCCATGAGGCCCACCCTTTTTGTGGTGGTTATGATTTTTTTGTATAAAGCACAATTATTCCAATTCCTTGTTGATGCTTTCGCTCCTTTCTTACCCCACTGAATTGTGGGTGTGGTGGGCGGTGTATTTATAGGCATTTTGAGGTTTGGGAAACTTTGCCCCTCCTGGTAGGAATGTATATCCCATACGTCACTAGCTCATGGACTCTTGCCAATATGAAAGAAATGAATTTAACAGGTAAGTTCTTACATAAATTATGTTTTTTGCAAGCTATTCTGCCTGCAGCAGAGAACAGGCGCTCAGATGGTGTTCAGGTGTCTGAGATGCATAAGCAGGGTTTTGCCATTTTTAACAATGTGGGATATTTATATCTTTGCTAGCTCTCCACCAAAGCAAAGTGTTTTCCTCCTTAGCAAGGGGCCTCTCAATAAAGTAATCCTGGACTTCATTCTAACATAAAAATATCTTAAATATCTATATGCAACAGTAAATAATCAGCTATAAGGTTAGGGAAAAAATATCTAGTCCACTCCTAAAACAACAAATATACTGTATACTTAGAGGTTGAATCTGGTACATATCACAATTTATTAAAAATATAATAAAAACAATTTAAAAAAAAAAAAAAAGGCAAAAATGCTATAAACTATGGGGTCAATTTATCTAAGGCTTTCGCCAGCCTTCGACCCCCTACGACTGCAGGTTCTCACAAGAGAATCTGCAGTCTGTATTTAACTAGCAGCGGTAATCTGACCGCTGCTACACTAACCTCGCCACCTCTTAGTCCGACTTTGGAGATTGACAGCTCCTGCCTGTGCGTGTCACGCCACGCCGCTCTAGCCGTTGCTAGGGGCGCGGAGTCTCCTTTTCTGCTCGTTGTCAGGGGCAGTGTCGGCTCTAGATGTGTGCGGCGCTGACGTCATTCCTGCACGCTCCAGATGCCGGACGGACCTCTGAGGCGCGACTCTGCGCCTATTTGAAACTGGGAGGAACGATCTGTCACTGCCCAAGTATAGGTGTTGCCTTGTGTGCTCCTGGGTGTGACAGATCATTCTCTCCTGTGCCTCTTATCGTTACTGAACCGGCCTGCCTGACTACTCTACCTGCCTTAACCCTTGAACTGCTGGATTGTTTGCTGTTGCTGAACCTGCCTGCCTGCTCTACCTTCCTTAACCCTTAAACTGTTGGACTGCTTTACTGTTGCCAAACCCTGCCTGCCTGACCATTCTAGTGGTGTGCAAATGGACTGCTTTACTGTTGCCAAACCCTGCCTGTCTGACTTTTCAAGTGGTTTATCTTTGGACTGCTCCTGTTACCGCTGGGGACTGTCCTGCCTGTGGTGAGTGCCGCTCTCCTCATCTCTTTATCTTTCTCTGCTCTGGGATATTCCCTATCATTCCGGCTCGACACCGGGATAACAAGACTACTGGCCGAGTTCGGTCTGATAGAGAAGTATCCCACGAGCATTACAGCGCATAGTCGGCGGCGTTGCACAACAGCGCAAAATTGCGTTCTTGTGCAATGCTGAATTCCAGCAGTGGAATTTAGCCCACCAGATGCAAGCTGCGGGGGAGAATGGCATGTATGTATGCCCCTTTCCACCACAGCTTGATAAAATCGACCCATATATATCAATAACAGGACAAAGCCTTGCACATTTATCCATACAGTACATATAATCAGCAATAACAAGCAATCAGCTAATAATTGTGCAAACAGATTAATAGTGCAGTGTGCACATCAATTTGAATAACAACGCCCATCAATCTAAGGTTAGGTATAAATAAGCTTGGAACTGACCTCTGGTTAATTGAGCTTAGCACAAAGTGAAACTGCAAGCTTGCGGTAGTATTTACCAGCCACTTATAAATGCCCCTTTACGTTAAGATAGTTCTCTACTCGCCCTTACTGATTTGTTGTGAATGCGGTGAAATATACCTTTTGCTTGTGTAGTACATTTAAAAATGAAGAAAACGTGGCCTAACCAGGGCCGGATTGCTGCTCAGAGCAAGTCTGCTTGTTTGTTATGCATTGCTTCAAGTATTTTACATTCTTCCCTGAGCCCAGAGGCAGAACTTTTTTTCACTTCCTGCGATTAGATTTTTTTTAGTGACATTTTTTCTGCAGTTCACTTTGAAATAAAAAGTTAAATGAGGCTGTTTACACTAAGGCGCCAGCTTAATTGCACTTTGATGATTATTTGGAGAAAAAAGCAAGTTTTAAAGTTTTTTTTTTTAATATAATATATTGCAGCAACTGAAAATTGCATTGCAGATTAGCTTCAGAATTTTTTTTTTTTAGAATATCCTTTGAATAAATTTGTTTCCTTTGCTCTTGGTCTAACATCACATTAATTATGAGGTAAAAATGTAGTAATAAAAAAGGTGCATTGCTCATAAGAATGTCTTACACTCAGGAGTCACAGCTATGCAGGCTGGGAAAGGCTAGTATGCGGGGTTGAAAAATCAATACGCTGCTACTTTGCACTGCTGCTCCATATTTGACTTTACTTTTCAAACAGCTCTGGCTGCACTCTGTTAAGGAAAATTTACACAGTGCAGCCACAGCACAGCACTGTTTGAAGAGAAAAGCCTGATGAAGCTCCGCACTGCAAAATTAATTCCCATGAAGGTTTTTGCATGTGTCCTGTTTTTTCTGCAGACCTGCTGCATTATCTGCGATGACATCTCAGATCACAGCATGTTCTGCCCTGGGGTCCCTGAGTAGAGAGTAGAGATTGTAAGTGTATAAGTTTTTGTCAAATATGCACCAATACAGTCTTTTTTCTTTTTGTGACAAAAAAATAAATGTTGTGTGCGTGTGAACTGATTCAGGCAGTCTTATTTTGTTTAATCAATGTAGATAACATTAGAGAGCACTGAGTTAATAATTGTTCTCTGTTGTTTTTTTAAACATTTGTTTACCTGAAATTATGTGTAATTGTGTTTCTATTTCTTTTTGCTGTATGTATATGTGTGTGTTTGTATGTATGTGTGTGTGTGTGTGTGCTTGCATGTGTGTGTATGTATGTTATGTGTATGTATGTATGTATGTTTCTGTGTGTCTATATGTATGTGTGTATGTTATGTTTCTGTGTGTATATGTATGTATGTTATGTTTCTGTGTGTCTATATGTATGTATGTATGTATGTATGTATGTATGTATGTATGTATGTATGTTATGTCTGTGTGTCTATATGTATGTGTGTAAGTATGTTATGTGTCTGTGTCTATATGTATGCATACCTCCCAACATTTAAAAATTCAAAAGAGGGACCCCCCGCGGCAAAAAATTTAAATGTGGTGGGCAGGAGCAGGGGCGGGGCTTATAAAAAAAATCATAAGACCAAAGTAATATAAATAACATTCTAAATAAAGTCATATCTTTTAATACACTTAGGCAGCAAATCAGACACAAGCTCAAACCACTGGTATAGCTATGTGAGCTCTGTATTTATTAGCCTTTGCAGAGACAGTGCTAAATATGTTTTATCTTAATTGGACATTTAATAATAGATTCTTTAAAACTGCTCTCTGCTTTCCTCATAAATCTAGCTTCTGGCCTTTAAAGTTAGCAAAAATACACACACACACACACTACATAGCATACACTTACATATGCACACACACACTACATAGCATACACTTACACATGCAGACACACACTACATAGCATACACTTATACAGGAAGATACACACATACTACATAGCATACACTTATACATACACACACACTACACAGCATACACTTATACATACAGATACACACACACACACACTACATAGCATACACTTATACATACAGATACACACACACACTACATTGCATAGACTTACACATACACACACACACTTATACATACAGATACACACACACAGCACAAAGCATACACTTATGCATACACACACACACACTACATAGCTTACACTTATACACCCCAAGGCAGAACATACTGTGATCTGAGATGTCATTGCAGAAAATGCAGCATGTCTGCAGAAAGAACAGGACACATTCAGGAACTTTTAGCACGTTAACTTTATAGTGCTGCTCTACATTAGACAGTTCTCTTTAAACAGAGCTGTGCTCTGGCTGCACTGTGTAAGTTTTCCTTATCACAGTGCATCCAGAGCTAACTGCTGTTTGAAGTGAACAGTCTAATATGCAGTAGCACTGCAAAGCAGCAGTGCATTTTATTGTTGACTTGCTCTAAGAGATTTTTCCAAACCCGCCCCTTAGCCTTTTCCAGTCTGCAAAGCCGTTTGTTCTGAGTGCAAGACAACCATATGAGTATTGAATCTTTTATTACTACGTTTCTATGTTAGACCAAGAGAAAAGAAAACAAATTTTTTCAAGAAACATTTTACAATTTCTTTTTTTGTATGCAGCTAATTTGCAATGCAATTTTTAACTACTGCATTATGTTATAAATTGTTAAAAAATGGCTTTATTCTTCAGTTAACCAACACATTGCAATTGAACTAGTGCCTTAGTGTAACTGCCTAACTTAAAATTAAATTTTATTTAAAAATGACCTGCAGAAAATGTTTTTACTAAAAAAAAATCTCATTGCAGAAAGTGAAGAAAAGTTCTGCCTCTGGGCTTATACATGCAGATACACACACACTACATAGTATACACTTATACATGCAGATACACATACACTACATAGTATACACTTATACATGCAGATACACATACACTACATAGCTTACATTTATACATGCAGACACACACACACACTTATACATACAGATACACACACTACACAGCTTACACTTATACATGCAGATACACACACTTACACACTTCTAGATACAGATAGACACACACACTACATCATATATGGGTATCTGTAACTCATTGTATGGGGTCCTGGGGTTGGCAAGCACATTAGCTGGCAGTCTGAGGCTGCCACTGTTTGTTACCCTGGTGTTAGCACTGCTCATCGTATAAAACTGAAGGCATGCTAGTATTATCACCAGGGGTTAGACGTCATCACTACCAGGGGTTAGAGGTCACCATTACCTGAGGTCAGAGGGTATACAGCCTTCCTACTCCTGCTTAACCCACACACCATTACTTTTCCCCAAGAAATCTAACAGGTATATAACCCTGGGAGAGAAAAGCCAGCTGCTTCTGAGTATGTGCCCAATAGAATTTAAAAAAATGCATTTTAATGCATGGGGCAATGCGGGACAGATGGCTAGCAACCCGGGACAGACCCCTAAAATCAGGACTGTCCCGCGAAAATCGGGACAGTTGGGGGGTATGTGTATGTATAAGTATGTTATGTGTCTGTTTGTCTCTATGTGTGTGTGTGTGTGTGTGTGTGTGTGTGGAGTGAGTGAGTGAGTGAGTGAGTGAGTGAGTGAGTGAGTGAGTGAGTGAGTGAGTGAGTGAGTGAGAGAGAGAGAGAGAGAGAGAGAGAGAGAGAGAGAGAGATAGATATGTATATGCTTAATTATTATGAGGCAAAAAGTCTTATAAGCTTCTGATACTCATTTGTGGTGGTTTCACATATTTTACACAAAGTGTTGCTAGATGACCAAAAAGATGTCAGTGCAACTTCTTGGTCTTGTAAAAACAACTATATAACCACAAGCTAAAATAGACATTGCTGAACGGTGTAAGCATTTTCTTTGTGTAAATGATCAAATACTTGAACAGTGCAAGCAATTTGTAAAAACTCACTCTTTTTTTACTTTTAGTTTAGGACGTTTGTTCAAAGGTTAGCATTCTGGGTCTGTTTATATTCTGCAGCCAAATTGTGCAATACACTGTAAATTGTAACCCATCAAGCAAAGCATACACAGCTTTACTTTTCCTACATACAGAATGGTATAAGACATTGTGAAAGTAAATATTAAAGGGATATATTGCACTATTGCTTGCCTATACTTGTCTGTTTAACCTTTAAAAAAAGCCAAAAAACATAATTAAAATAATGTTCAGATTGGCAAATCCTGAGCTGAACACAGCTATGCACATATGCCGCCCCTTTTTTGGCTCAGTAGCTGTGTTTGGCTCTGGACCAATATTCCACTGCTACACCAGAGCTCACTGAAAATATGCGTTTAGCTCCTCTGTGTAGTTGAACATAGCAATAAATGAGTACAGGTAGCCCTCAGTTTACGCCGGGGTTAGGTTCCAGAAGGAATGGTTGTAAATCGAAACCGTTGTAAATTGAAACCCAGCTTATAATGTAAGTCAATGGGAAGTGAGGGAGATAGGTTCCAGGCCCCTCTCGAAATTGTCATAAGTAACACCTAATACATTATTTTTAAAGCTTTGAAATGAAGACTTTAAATGCTAAAATGCTATATAATTAAACTAAGTTAAATGAACAAAAACATTTGCTAAACAGCATTATAAACCTAATAAAATAATCACACAACACAGACTTCACTTGCATTTTTCTGCAAACTTTCTATGCATTCCAATTTGGACTGATTTATAGACAGGAAGATCTTGTTCCTTTGAAATCTGCTCGATAGCTCAGGTCTGGTTAAACTGATTAATTTCAGCTTGCTTGGCTGCAACACAAGCAGACAGCTCCACCTACCGGCTATTTTAATAAATGCACTGCTTCTCAATGCTTTTCAATAGCAGTCACATGACTGGGGGAAAAAAGGTTGTTATTCTGAAATGGTGTAAATTGAACCGTTGTAAAACGAGGGTCACCTGTACTGTGTAAATAAGTACCAATAAAATAAGTGTGTACATTCTATGCATTCAACAGAATATAGGGCTGGTCTTCAATTTTTCCAGGGCTGCTTTTTATTCCCAGTGCAGCCCTGATGCTAACCCAATATTTTTCTTTCATGATTCAGATAGAGCATGCAATTTTAAGCAACTTTCTAATTTACTCCTAAAATCTAATTTTTTCGTCTTGGTATCTTTATTTGAAAAGCAGGAATGAAAGCTTAGGAGCTGGTCCATTTTAGGTTCAGCACCTGGGTACCACTTGTTGATTGGTAGCTAAATGTAGCCACAAATCAGCAAGCGCTACCCAGGTGCTGAACCCGCTATGGGCTGGCTCGTAACCTTACATTCCTGCTTTTGCATGCTCTGTCCGAATCATGTTTAGCATCCATTTAATTAGGAATTGAAGATTGCCTGATGTGTGTAAAATGTTTTAGACATAAATCACATATAGTTCTGTTATTTATATTGAAATTTGGGACCTGTTGGAATGCAACGTACCAAAAAGCATGCAAGTCTATTGTTTTCCTGAGGAGAAATATATATATATATATATATATACATACATACATACATACATATACACACACACGTTAGTGTTAAACTAAACGTAGCACTATTGCACCCCTAATATATGTTAGTTCAAACATGTTTTTAAGATTTTAAACACTGAAAAGAAAGCTAAAACTGCCTTGTTTCACTTTAAGGCGGTTTTCACTTTACAGCGGGGCTTCGGTCCCTAACCCGCTGTATAAGCGGGGTATACCTGTGTATATATATATATATATATATATATATATATCACCTCAGATGTGAGGCAATACTAAGTAAGCTTACTAGCTATAATAAGCATGCTACAAAACATTAATGCAGATTGCAATTAATATATATGGATGTCTGATATATGGGATAGTGCTATCTATGACATGTGGCTGCTCAGAGTTGGGATGGTGCCAGAAAACTGATCAAAGCAGGAATAGCACTATTCCAGTGTACTATTTAGAGCTAGGACAGCGGTATCATGGGGCTGCTTCAGAAGAGGCCCAGGTACCACTGCAGTCTGCCACGTCTCCATAGACAAGCTCACATAATCCCTACCTCCGAGTGGCAGCGATGCTCCCGACCGGCAGGGAGGCCTGTCCGGGGCTAAACTCTCCTTGGTCTCCGTATGACTGAGATACTAGCGCTGTAGTAAGGGAAAGCGCGAAATACAGAAGACATGTCCGTGAAAAATTGACTGCCATATCCAGGGCGAGAGCAGCCAGACCACACTTCCGCCACAAGGGCATATGCGTCCCATTACCATAGAAACGACAACTAGAATAACTTCCGCAAACCAAACACTGTCCCTACATTTATTTGCCTAGCGTCCTTTAGCTGGATGACTATCTGCATACATGATTTTACCCGTGGCAACACAGGGGATGAGTTTTAACTAGGCCTCAGCGCCTGTTACCATAGAAACTATAACCACTTCCTGACCGAATTTTGAAAGGATCAGTGGAGTTGGGTTAAACCCCTTAGCTGCAAAATTGTTTCACACGCCTGTGCAATCTTTCGAATTTAATAGCAATTGAAGTGTGTAGAGTACTTTAACAATGGATACCTTTTTTTTACCCTCAGACCAAGTACTTTTATAATGATAACTTTTTTCAAAGAATTATCCAATTATGGGAACCGCCACCATATCGATGCTGAACAAGTATATTTTTTGTGTGATATTCTAAAACTGATGTTGCAAAGAGAAGCATGGAAGTCATTTTTTCCTAAATATAAATACATATTTTTACATTTTTGGTTTCATTTATCAATGGCCTCTGCGCCAATAATAAATGGAGCGCTTTGTATAGGTTTACCTTACAAAACAAATTGGATAGAACAAACTTGTAGAGTTTTAACAAATGTTGATGGTATATTCTTAATTCTACAACAGAATACATTTAATATTTCATTTTAATGAAATTAATAATACAAAAACATCAAACATAAACAAAATATAGAATTAAACAATAGATGTATAGAATTAAAAAGGGACATTCCAGCCAAAATGGGAATCCACATAGATGCCTTTCAGTTTGGAATAAAAGCATTTTTGTAATATACATGCATTAGCAAAAATGCTTCTAATAAAAACTATAGCTGTTTAAAAAGTGTAAAACCGTGCATAAGCATTTTAAACACTGCACTTACGCAGAGAGCCTAAGGTGCTTGTGCTACCTGGTAATAACTAAATTTTTAATTGATGAAGTAATGCAAGCCCCTCTGATTCTCTTAGTAGCTGCAATATTTAAAATGCTGTGCACTGAGAATACCTAGCTATGCTTCACATGCACGTGCAGAAAAAAATGTTAACGCTATAACAGTGATAACTTACTAGAAACATTTTTGCCAATACAGTACTGCACATGTATATGGTAAATATGTTTCTTTTCAAATATGTACTTCATCTATGTGCATTTCAATTTTGACTGGAATGTCTCTTTAAACAAAAAGAATGCATACCTCCCAACTAGGCATTTCAGAAAATATGTACTTATATTTCCGTAGGCAAAAGCATTTGTCTATTTTTGGAGCCAGATCAATCAGTGATGAAATGCAACCCACAAAGATCTGCACATTTCTCCCATGCCTACTCCCAACATTTGTTGCTAGATATAAGGGACTCAGGCGGTTGAGGGGGGCTCTTGCCATTTTGTGGATGGGGCTGTGCCAGGAGGGGTTAGGGTCATGGTTGGGTAATGGACAGGATCATGGATGTATCTGCCTACTTGGTGGGTGTGTCTGGTGGTTTGTGGACATGTCTGGGTGGTCTATGAGTAGTTCTAATGGAAATTCTGTAAATGGTACATATGGCAGTCTCAAACAAACAGAACAAAAAATTAAGGACTGTCCCTCTTAAATAGGGACAGCTGGGAGGTTGTTTTTTATGCTCAACCAGTTCTCCCAATTTTTTTGAAGCCTGTACGTTTTTACCTCAAATAAACAAGAACCTATGAAGCCTAATATCAACAACACAACAAAACATGGGTAGCGGTTGCTGCCAGGTGATAATTATTACTGATGATGATATCTTGACAGCTATAAAACATACCCTATATGTGAATGATGGGCCCCCTTTCTTTCAAATGAGGAGTCTTTTTGTGCTAGTAGCTATTTGCTATAGTTATCACAACCACCTGTCAGACAGAAGAAAATAGGAACACTTACTTGTGGTATTACTGTTTGAAATAAGGGGTCTCGTGTCCTATATGTGTTGTGGTGGGTTGGCAACAGCGGGGGAAACCCCATATGTTTTTTCTTTATGAAAGAAAAGTGGCACTCAAAAGTGTAGAAAAAATAAAACAATGCATGCATTTCAAATATTAAAATGTGTACATGGAATAGAGATGGTTTGATGCTTTTCCTGCCACTAGTGGTGCTTAATCATAGATTGATTTTTTTTGTTTATGCCTATTATTCTATCACATGATACCTCATTTGAAACAGGAACCTCTTCCCTTAAAAAATGTTTATTTTAGAGGATATATGAGGATTCTAAGGTCCTTCTAAAAAAGCAAAGGAGAGCGTCCAGCTTCCATGAAACATGTAATCTTTATTGGAACATCTTTAAAATCCAAATCAGAGGACACAGCATAGCAGGACGTTAACACAGAACAGCGTAACACCAGCTGGCTTACGCGTTTCGGCTAACAACCATAATCATAACCTTATTGGTAACATTCTTCACACTATTTAAAACAAAAAAACACATCAAGCATGGACACTACTAACCACTTCCTGATCGAATTTTGAAAGGATCAGTGGAGCTGTTTTAAACCCCTTAGCTTAATCCGATAAATAGATACCAGCAGTATCACCAGAGTAGTGCAAAATGCAATCGCAAACAAGAGCTAACTGCTAGCTCTTAGGTACATCCAATAAACATACGCCTAGATTTAGAGTTTGGCGTTAGCCGTCAAAAGCAGCGTTAAGGGGTCCTAACGCTGCTTTTTACCGCCCGCTGGTATTTAGAGTCAGCCACTCACTTCCTTTCCGCTACTCCAGGCTACCGCAGATCCCTTTACGTCAATTGCGTATCCTATCTTTTCAATTCAATACAAGCAGTGTAGTACAGCAACAAACCGGAGAATAGTGCTCGTGAAGACAGGGGCTCTGCCAGGCTCCCCTAACATCTATGATACAAGTAATTTTGTCCACAGCACTATAATATCAATTATTTTTATTTTCTGTTAAACATACAGATATAAAATGCGACGTTTCGAGTGTTGCCACTCTTACTCATGCTAATACATTGTATCATTTGAAACAAATTTAAAGCCCTCAGTTTCGCGCCAACCACTACATTCAGTGGCTCTGCTGCCATCTACTGACCAACAAAAATATAACATTCTTAGACACTAGAGTAACCAAAGAGGGAAATAGGTTAGTATTTGATCTATATAAAAAAGATACAGATAGAAATACATTATTAAGCTATGATAGTTTCCATCCAAGAGGGTTAATAAATTCACTCCCAAAGAGTCAGTTGCTCAGGGTGGACAGGATTGTGACTAAGCCAGAAATTAAACAAACAAGAATGAAGGAAATGCAGAAAAAATTCCTAGACAGAGGGTATCCTAATACATTAATTGAAAAGCATACCAACAATATGATAAACAAAAGGAAAAACTTAAGAGAAAGGGATAAAGAAGATAAGTTGATATTGGTCACTCAATTTAACCCTAATAGTGAAGAAATTAAACGTATTGTAACAAAGCATTGGCACATATTAAAAGAGTGCAATAAGGGAATTGAGCTTTTAAAAAAAAAAAACGTTAATGGCCTATAGGAGAGTAAAAAACTTAAGAGACCAACTCACTAGTACAGATGTAGGGCCCAAGAAACAAGCAAGACAAACACTCCTAGGAAATAAAAATAAAGGAACATTTCCTTGTCTAGGCTGTATGAGCTGCCATTCTGTAATCAAAGGCAGATATTTTTTCCATCCAAGAACAGGGAAGAAATATGAGATAAGAGAACACCATACATGTGAGTCAAAATATGTTATCTACCTCATAAAATGTAATTGTTCCCTAATCTACATAGGGGAAACTACTCGTATGGTTAGGGACAGAATATGCCAGCACCGTTCAAATATTCGGTGCAAAAATCTTGAAAAATCTTGAAGCTCCAGTGTCCTTTCATTTCTTGAAATGTGGACACCAGATAAGCCAATTACGATGGCAAGTCATAGACAGTGTGGGTCCCCAGAGAAATGGTAGTAATCGTGAAAAAATATTGAAGGAAAAAGAAATGTACTGGATATATGAACTAGGATGTATGGAACCTAATGGTCTCAATAGAGACTATGATTGGTCAATTTTTCTGTAATGAAATATCAATAATTAATTATCCTGTATGAAATGTATTGTAAAATTTATTCTATCAAAAGTTTATTCTGTCTAAATTTGTTCATATTATTGTATGGCTATGGTTCAAAGTATGCATAATTGATTATAAACAGGACTGCATAAATTTAAAATGCATAAAGTAATTAAGTGCAAACAGATACTAATACTTAGTTTATATAACAAAGTAATGTTTTTAAACTGTTATATTTTTGTTGGTCAGTAGATGGCAGCAGAGCCACTGAATGTAGTGGTTGGCGCGAAACTGAGGGCTTTAAATTTGTTTCAAATGATACAATGTATTAGCATGAGTAAGAGTGGCAACACTCGAAACGTCGCATTTTATATCTGTATGTTTAACAGAAAATAAAAATAATTGATATTATAGTGCTGTGGACAAAATTACTTCTATCTTTTCAATGGGATTTGCCTAACGCTGGTATTTGTAGTCTTGGAAGAACTGAGCGGTAGAGCCTCTACCGACAAGACTCCTACCGCCAAAAAAAGTCAGTAGTTAAGAGCTTTATGGGATAACGCCGGAATATAAAGCTCCTAACTACTGTGCATATAAAGTACACTAACACCCATAAACTACCTATGTACCCCTAAACCGAGCCACCCCCACATCGCCAACCCTCTTTTAACATTTTTTAACCCCTAATCTGCCAACAGGACACCGCCGCCTCCTACATTATAGCTATGAACCCCTAATCTGCTGCCCCTAACATCGCCGACACCTATATTATATTTATTACCCCCTAATCTGCCCCCCCAACGTCGCTGCTACCTTACCTACACTTATTAACCCCTAATCTGCTGACCGGACTTCGCCGCCACTATAATAAATGTATTAACCCCTAAACCGCCGCACTCCCGCCTCACAAACACTATAATACATTTTATTAACCCCTAATCTGCCCTCCCTAACATCGCCGCCACCTACCTACAATTATTAACCCCTAATCTCCCGCCCACAACGTCGCCGCTACTATAATAAAGTTATTAACCCTAACCCTAATACCCCCTAACTTAAATATAATTTAAATTAAACGAAATAATATTCCTATAATTAAATAAATTATTCCTATTTAAAACTAAATACTTACCTATAAAATAAACCCTAATATAGCTACAATATAACTAATAATTACATTGTAGCTATTTTAGGATTTATATTTATTTTACAGGCAACTTTGTATTTATTTTAACTAGGTACAATAGCTATTAAATAGTTAATAACTATTTAATAGCTACCTAGTTAAAATAATTAAAAAATTACCTGTAAAATAAATCCTAACCTAAGTTACAAATACACCTAACACTACACTATCATTAAATTAATTAACTACAATTAGCTAAACTAAAATACAATTAAATAAACTAATCTAAACTATAATACAAAAAACAACAACACTAAATTACAAAAAATAAAAAAAAATTACAAGAGGTTTAAACTAATTACACCTAATCTAAGCTCCCTAATAAAATAAAAAATTCCCCCCAAAATAAAAAAAAGCCCTACCCTATTCTAAATTACAAAAGTAATCAGCTCTTTTACCAGCCCTTAAAAGGGATTTTTGTGGGGCATTGCCCCAAAGTAATCAGCTCTTTTACCTGTAAAAAAAATACAACCCTCCAACATTAAAACCCACCACCCACATACCCCTACTCTAACCCACCCAAAGCCCCCTTAAAAAAACGCTAACCCCCTGAAGATCTCCCTACCTTGAGTCGTCTTCACCCAACTGGGCCGAAATCTTCATCCAAGGTGTGCAGAGAAGGTCCTTCATCCGGTAAAAGTCTTCATCCAGGCGGCGTCTTCAATCTTCATCCATCTGGAGCGGAGCCATCTTCAAAGGAGCCGACGCGGAGCCATCCTCTTCAACCGACGACTGAACAACGAATGAAGGTTCCTTTAAGGGACGTCATCCAACATGGCGTCCCTTCAATTCCGATTGGCTGATAGGATTCTATCAGCCAATCGGAATTAAGGTAGGAAAAATCTGATTGGCTGATCCAATCAGCCAATCAGATTGAAGTTCTATTCGATTGGCTGATCCAATCAGCCAATCGTATTGAGCTCGCATTCTATTGGCTGTTCCAATTTTTTACAGGTAATTTTGTACTTATTTTAAATAGGTAGCTATTAAATAGTTATAATCTATTTAATAGCTATTGTACCTAGTTAAAATAAATACAGAGTTGCCTGTAAAATAAATATAAATTCTAAAATAGCTACAATTTAATTATTAGTTATAATGTAGCTATATTAGGGTTTATTTTATAGGTAAGTATTTAGTTTTAAATAGGAATAATTTATTTAAGAATAGGAATATTTTGTTTAATTTAAATTATATTTAAGTTAGGGTGGTGTTAGGGTTAGACTTAGGTTTAGGGTTAATAACTTTATTATAGTAGCGGCAACGTTGTGGGCGGGAGATTATGGGTTAATAATTGTAGGTAGGTGGCGGCGATGTTAGGGAGGGCAGATTAGGGGTTAATAAAATTTATTATAGTGTTTGCGAGGCGGGAGTGTGGCGGTTTAGGGGTTAATACATTTATTATAGCGGTGGCGAGGTCCGGTCGGCAGATTAGGGGTTAATAAGTGTAGGTTGGTGGTGGCAACGTTGTTGGGGGACAGATTAGGGGGTAATAAATATAATATAGGTGTCGGCGATGTTAGGGGCAGCAGATTAGGGGTTCATAGGGATAATGTAGGTTGCGGCGGTGTCCGGAGCGGCAGATTAGGGGTTAATAATATAATGCAGGTGTCAGCGATAGCGGGGGCGGCAGACTAGGGGTTAATAAGTGTAAGGTTAGGGGTGTTTAGACTCGGAGTTCATGTTAGGGTGTTAGGTGCAGACTTAGAAAGTGTTTCCCCATAGGAAACAATGGGGCTGAGCTAGGAGCTGAATGCTGCTTTTTTACAGGTGTTAGGGTTTTTTCCAGCCAGCTTAGCCCCATTGTATCCTCTCGTGCACGAGCACGTTTTTCCATCTTACCGCTACCGTAGGCAACGCTGGTATTGAGAGTTGAAGGGAAGGTAAATTATGCTCAACGCTCCCTTTTCTGAGGCTAACGCAGCCACTCAGACAACTCTAAATACCAGCGTTGTCTTAAGGGTGCGCTGGGGAAAAAAGCAGTGTTAGCTACGCGGGTCTTTACCGACAAAACTCTAAATCTAGGCCATAGTGTCCACAGCACTTGTTTCAAAATCTTTATTGGGATAATTTCGGGGTATAAAAAACAGCAACGTTTTGGGTTTTACACCCTTAGTCATGCAATGTAACACTGTTCATAAACTCACAATTTATAGCAACCTAGGTTACCTAATTATCATGCACCTGACCGTGATTAATTGTTATCCATGTTAAAATAGCAGGTAAAAACTCACCTGCCCTATCTAGTGGTAAGTCCTAGGTTTCTAGGTTTTCTACCTGTATACTAGAAATATACTAAAACAGCATTTAAAAACATCCTGTACACTGAGCCTGGCTAAATTCATAAAATCAGTGTCAAGGTAACTGTAGATGTCAGTGAACAAAACATGTATATATATATATATATATATATATATATATATATATATATATATGTGTGTGTATATATATATATATATATGATAGAATAGATGTGAAATCTCTCAAATAAGTGGGTTTGAGCATGCTCATTTTATCACTGGGTACATTCTGTGTATTCTAGGTCTTAGATCAGACATGAGATACACTTCTCCTGATTGACATGGCATTTAAGAGTTCAACGGAGAGCATCTGTCTCATTACCTAGATTACAGGAACCCCTGGGTTGATAGAGCCATAATGTCTAAGATTTTTCCTTTGAGGCCTAATGAAATTTGTAGAACCAGTTTTTAGCTGAAGAAATGACTAGATGTCACCTATGTGTCCCTGTTGTATTGAATCCACAAATTCTAAACATTACGTCTAGAGGAAGATTAGCTAAACAGAGACCCATGTTTTGCATTTGTAACTCTTAAGTTCATTTTAAAATACAGCCTGCATAATTTTAAATACTGCATAGAAATGTATATTTGTGGACCTAAGAAGCAGTGACTAATAGCAACATATTAGATAAATATTTGCTAAGCTTGAATAATATCTGCATTAATAGATGTATAAATATAAATATTTGACATTTTTAACAACACTATTTCTCTCATTTCAGACCAACATCTGATGTTTCATGCATTCAAAAATTATTAGGAATGTGAAATATGCTGTGTTTGTATGAATATATGCCAGGATGTTAAATGCTATGATTCTGGGGGAGAGCAAATAATTGACAGTGTAATTGTTTATTAATATGATCACTAGGAACATAATTGCATTTGGTATTGGAGTAATCAGAAAAATGACATTATATCATCCCATCTATAATTAAAATTGTAAATGATTAATACAAGGAAGTAAAGTAGTTTAAATAATCACTTTATAAGGATGTATTAAATTGTTAGCAATATTGATGGTGAGGATATTTGCGGTTGTCTGCTGCCCCCTAGGGGATTAAAACTGGTATGACAACCAAATAAATTATCTATTAGAACACATGTCAATCCAAATAGCCAATCAAATGTTTTCAACTCTAAGGGCGAGCCAGGGACAAGCTCCGTTAGGGCCAATCCAAGACAAGCACCGTGGGCGTAACCAAAAATAGATTACTAATGATTATATATAAGAAAAGCTGAGTGCAAGGAAGAGGAACAGTCTTTTGGTCTTTGGTCTGCTGAAACTTGTGATTGAATAACTGGCTGCCATATGTGGGACAGAATCGCTTTAAGCAAAAAAAGCGGAGACTAACTTCTTCATTTATGCGATAACTTTTCTTCATATGAGGTGATCTGAAAATACTTGGAAAATATTGAAATCCTAAATTGGCTCATTTTGGTAGTGTATGAATTCTATAAGTTGATATTTTAAAGCAAATACATTCATTATTGCTACAATCAAATTGCAGTTAGTAGATTTAAAAAGGGCATTTTGTATTTTAGCTTGCATTCATAGTCCTGTATAGTTTTAAGCTTGCCTTTTGTATGCTAAGTAATTTATCCTTGCAAATATATTTTAGAATTTGTCTTAATTGTAGATAATTAATAATTAATTTCAGCTTAGATAAATTGGCATATAATAGGGTTCTTTACATTTAGAATATATATAACTTCTGGTGTTTTAATTAGAGTTGTATAGAATAATTTGTGGGTTAAATAGCTTAGGTGTATTAAGCTGAATGTTAGTGGCTCATATCTTGGTATCTCATTGTGGTATTTTAATGCAATTCAATTGTGGTTTGCTTTGTAAAGAATATTGTAACAGTTTAAACATTGTATAGTTTGATTCATATCTGGTTCTCTATAAATATAATTCAATGTGTCTATACATTTTAACTAATATAAAGAATTTAGGAATTTACATTAATTTTATTGTTTTGTATATGCATTTTATTGGGGGTTTTGTTTAAAGAATAATTATTAAATATATTGTATTATAACCCGGCCATATACTGACAACAGATACATCATAATCTTTGTTCATTCCCAATGGTTTCATAGAATTGAATGTAGATATCCAAACTAGTTCTTTCCTCTTTAACATTAATTCCCTGTTGCCCCCTCTCCTAGACATTTTGATTTGATCAATAACCTGCCATCTTAACTGACTAATAGAGTGCCCTGCTTCCAGGAAATGGGATGAAACAGGTGCCTCCTTATTATTGCACCTTATGTTCGATTGTTGTTCAGATACAATTCCATACCCTTCTTGTGTTTTCCCCTAAATAAATCCTGGAGCATGGGCACTTTATAAGATATATCACATAACATGAGTTGCAAGTAAAGAATTATTTTATGTTATACAATTTACCCATTTCTGTGATGTGCAAACTTATCTCCCTTAAATAGGGAATTACAATTAGAACATCCCAGACATAGTTAGCAACCCAGATTTTTCTTAGTTATATAGCCTGTCTCAGATTTAGACTGGCTACCTATATCAGTTTTTATGAGAATGTCTTTAACATTTCGATTTCTTTTATATGCCATCATAGGGCGATCTTTAAAACAGGGTGAATCTTTATTACAGTCTCTAAGTATGTACCAATGCCTTTGTATTATTTTGCTCAATTTCTTGCTATGGTTACCATACATAGAGACAAAAACCAAATGATCATCCTCACTTTGGACTTTCACCATTGTAAGCAGGTCGGATCTTTCAATTTTATCAACTTTAGTAATCTCTTGGTTAATCAATTCACTAGGGTATCCTCTCTCCAGAAACGTTTTACCCATGTCATGCAGTCTGTCTGTGGTGTTCTTTTCTATATTCACATTCCTCTTAACCCTTATTTACTGACTCAGTGGTAAGGAGTTCAGGAGCTTGGGTGGATGGAAACTACTGTAATGTAGAAGATTGTTTTTATCAGTAGATTTAGTGTGGATGTCACTTTCCAAACAATTCTTGGCAATGTTCTTGACAACCCTAGTGTCTAAAAAGACAACTGAAACTTTATGCCAGTTTAACGTAGATTTGATGCCATTCACTATCTGATTCAGATCTGACACAAACTGCAATAGGGTATCTATGTTGCCCCCCCATACACCAAATATATTGTTGATTAAACACCACCATGTGGCTCCATGTTGTAAAAACAACTCATGTTCATATACAAACTTTTCTTCAAAGATTCACATGAATATATAGGCATAGGAGGGGGCAACATTAGATCCCATGACCGTACCATGGGTCTGGAGGTACCAGGTATCCCCAAACAAGAAACAATTACTGAATAGTACCAACCTTAATAACTCCTCCAAAAATTGTATCTTTCGGACGCTAAAGTTATTCGTGTTCATCAGAACTTTTTTTACACACCCAATTCCACTCTCGTGCTTAATGGATGTGTAGAGGCTTTGAACATCTAGTGTATATAGAATGTATTTGTCAGTGCCCAATTCAAGGCTATCAAGTTTCTTGATAAAGTCTACTGTATCTTTAATGTAGGAGGATAAACTCTCCACATGTGGTTGGAGGACCCTATCAAGAAATTTGGCTATACCTGATAATATGGAATCTGTGCTGGCTATAATAGGACACCCTGGGGGGTTCTTAACATCTTTATGAATTGTGCGCAGTGTGTAAAATATTGGTGTAATGGGATATTCAATAGATAGAAATTCTCAATCAATTCAAGTTTCACTGCTTGTGTTTATACCCTCTTGATCTCTTTTTGTATTTTGGATCATGATTTAATATAGAGTAAACCTGTCTGTCCCCCAATTGTTTCATACACTCCTGCATATATGCCCCCCTCCCCAGTGCTACCCTAGCTCCACCCTTATCTGCAGCCTTTAAAACTATTGGTTTTTCTTTTAAAGTTTTTTAGCCATTAAACTAATCTCTTTTCATGCTCTGTCTTACATTAGGTACATGCTGTAGTTTACTTTTTAGCATCCCAAAATTATTTAGTACTAAATCAATAAAAGTCTCTATGGAGTTATTATTATGTGGTGGCACATATTTACTTTTCTTTCTAAGTCCTAATTTTTTAGCCAAAAATGCATTACTCACTCATTCTGTATGCTGCACACTCATTTTATTGCCAAAATGCCCCTTTAAACGCAAAGTCCTGAAAAAGTGGTGTAAGTCCATTTCTAATTCAAATGTGTCAGTCCTTGTGTTAGGGCAAAAAGAGAGTCAATTGTTAAGCAAGCCCAATTTATCATTGCTCAGTTCTATCCCTGAGAGGTTACCAACCAAGGTATCACTCAAATACCCCTTAGCTGCCAAAATGTTTGACACGCCTGTGCAATTTATCGTATTTACTAGCAATTAAATTGTTGGTTTTTTTTGTAATGAACTTTAACAATGGATACCTTTTTTTCCCCTCAGACCGAGTACTTTTATAATGATATCCTTATTTCAAAGAATTATCCAATTATGGGAACCGCCACCATATCGATGCTGAAAAAGTATATTTTTTGTGTGATATTCTAAAACTAATGTTGCAAAGAGAAGCATGGAAGTCATTTTTTCCTAAATATAACTACATATTTTTACATTTTTGGTTCCATTTATCAATGGCTTCTGGGCCAATAATAAATGGAGTGTTTTGTATAGGTTTACATTATCAAAACAAATTGGATAGAACAAACTTGTAGAGTTTTAACAAATGTTGATGGTATATTCTTAATTCTATAACAGAATACATTTAATATTTCATTTTAATGAAATGAATAATACAAAAACATCAAACATAAACAAAATAGATGTATAGAATTAAAAAGGGACATTCCAGCCAAAACGGGAATCCACATAGATGCCTTTCAGTTTGGAATAAAAGCATTTTTGTAATATACATGCATTAGCAAAAATGCTTCTAATAAAAACTATAGCTGTTTAAAAGTATTTTTAAGTATGCACCGTGCACCAGCATTTTAAACACAGCACTTACTCAGAGAGCCTAAGGTGCTTGTGCTACCTGGTAATAACAAAATTTGTTAATTGATGATGTAATGCAAGTCCCACTGATTTTCTGAGTAGCTGCAATATTTAAAATGATGTGCACTGAGAATACCTAGCTATGTTTCACATGCACGTGCAGAAAAAAATGTTAACACTAAAAGAATGATAACTTTTACTAGAAACATTTATGCCAATTCTGTAGTTGTATATGTTTCTTTTCAAAGATGTAATTCATCTATGTGCATTTAAATTTTGACTGGAATGTCTCTTTAAACAAAAAGAATGCATACCTCCCAACTAGGCATTGCAGAAAATATGTACTTATATTTCTGTAGGCAACAGCATTTGTCTATTTTTGGACCCAGATCAATCAGTGATGAAATGCAACCCACAAAGATCTGCACATTTCTCCCATGCCTACGCCCAACATTTGTTGCTAGGTATAAGGGACTCAGGAGGGTGAGGGGGGCTCTTGCCATTTTGTGGATGGGGCTGTGCCAGAAGGGGTTAGGGTCATGGTTGGGTGATGGGCAGGATCATGGATGTTTCTGCCTACTTGGTGGGTGTGCCTGGTGGTTTGTGGACATGTCTGGGTGGTCTATGAGTAGTTCTAATGGAAATTCTGTAAATGGTACATATGGCAGTCTCAAAGAGACAGAGCTCAAAATTAAGGACCGTCCCTCTCAAATAGGGACAGCTGGGAGGTGTTTTTTATACTCAACCAGTTCTAAATTTTTGGATGCCTGTAAGTTTTTACCTCAAATAAACAAGAACCTATGAAGCCTGATATCAACAACACACTAAAACAAGGGTAACGGTTGCTGCCAGGTGATAATTATTACTGATGATGATGATATCTTGACAGCTATAAAAACATACCCTATATGTGAATGATGGCCCACCTTCTTTCAAATAAGGAGTCTTTTTGTGCTAGTAGTTATTTGCCATAGTTATCACAACCACCTGTCAGACAGAAGAAAATAGGAACACTTGTGGTATTACTTTTTTATATAAGGGGTCTCGTTTTCTATATGTGTTGTGGTGGGTTGGCAACAGTGGGGAAACCCCATATTTTTTTCTTTGTGAAAGAAAAGTGGCACTCAAAAGTGTAGAAAAAATTAAACAATGCATGTATTTCAAATATTAAAATGTGTACATGGAATGGAGATGGTTTGATACTTTTCCTGCCCCTAGTGGTGCTTAATCATAGATTTTTTTTTTTGTTTATGCCTATTATTCTATCACATGATACCTCATTTTAAACAGGAACCTCTTCCCTTAAAAAAAGTTTATTTTAGAGGATATATATAGGATTCTAAGGTCCTTCTAAAAATGCAAAGGAGAGCATTCAGCTTCCATAAAACATGTAATCTTTATTGAAACATCTATAAAATCCAAATCTGAGGACACCGCATAGCAGGACGTTAACACAGAACAGCATAACACCAGCTGGCTTACGCGTTTTGGCTAAAAGCCATAATCATAACCTTACTGGTAACATTCTTCACACTATTTAAAACAAAACACATCAAGCTAATAGGTTAAAATAATAAGACCCCTCTGTGTTTCACACCTGCATTATAATAAGCTATAATTGCACCTGTCATCCCTAGACAACATAGGAACTAAACCTTATAATATGCAATGCATTGGTTATTTTTTGGATGTACTGACAACAACATATGGAACATAGCGATATGATGATGAGCATATATCTAAGTGCAAACGACTAGTCATACATTTTTATTTTTTTTTGTCATTTTTATACATATACAGGATGTAAATGAGTACTATACGTTAAGCAATCCTTTCCTATCCCATTAATTAAGCTTACATCGCTGATATTACTAAATGCACTTCACCCAAAGTTACAGCTATTTCAATACTGATCATGCTACTGATTTACAACCCCTGTATTAATATCAGTACAAACTTTCTATTACTAAAAATTCAAAGACTTCTATTCCCAAAAGTTAATAATATCATATTTAGAATGTAAACCTAGGGGAATTCTAGTTTTAAGCCTAAAGATTCAGTATATCTCCCTTTTCACCAGAAGTCTGTCCGCATCTCCCCCGCTTTGGTTTAGTCACCTTTTCAATAGCACACCACCTAAAGGTGCTCAATTCACAGTTGTGTTTTTCTACAAAAAACAAGTGTCTTCAGAAGACAGAAGGGGGAGCCCTGAATTCAAAGGAGTAACCTTTGTTATGGGGTACAGTGTCCAATACCCTGAAATTTGCGATATAGTACGCAAATATTTCCCCATTCTGGCTGCAGATGATAAACTTATAGACTTGTGAGTGAGGGTCTCAGATGCTCCTATAAGAAATGTTGCACAATAGGGTCGTTACTGTTACCAACTCAAATAAGATCTGTAGACCAACCTACCAGTTCATGGTTAAGATGTTAGGGGATATTTAAATGTGGCCATAGAAAATGCAAACCGTGTGAATATGCTAACATTACCAAAACATTTATGTCTAATATAACTAAAGAAGTATTTAATATTAAGTCCTGCCTAAATTGTACCTCAACATACGTGATTTATCTTATCAGTTGTGATCAGTGTGGGGTACAGTATGTAGGGTTAACATCAAGAGATATCAAATCCCTCATTAGGGAACATCTACATCTACGATCACTACCAGCAGATCTTCCACCCCTTTGGTTCAGGATTTTGTAGAAAAACACAACTTTGAATTGAGCACCTTTAGGTGGTGTGCTATTGAAAAGGTGACTAAACCAAAGAGGGGGAGATGTGGACGGACTTCTGGCGAAAAGGGAGATATACTGGATCTTTAGGCTTAAGGATCCCCCTAGGTTTAAATTCTAAATATGATATTATTAACTTTTGGGAATAGAAGTCTCTGAATGTTTAGTAACAGAAAGTTTGAACTGGTAGTAATACAGGGGTTGTAAATCAGTAGTGTGATCAGTATTGAAATAGCTGTATAACTTTGGGTGGAGTGCATTTAGTAACATCAGCAATGTACACTTAATTAATGTGATAGAAAAGAATTGCTTAACGTATAGTACTCATGTACATCCTGTATATGACAAACAATGTATGAATGGTCGTTTGCACATAGATAAATGTTCATCATCATATCGCTATGTTTCATATGTTGTCATCAGTAGATCCAAAAAATAACCAATGCATTGTATATTATAAGGTTTAGTTTTGGAGATACTCCCACGTTAGCCCTATCGTTAGACGCTGAGAAAGCCTTCAATAGGGTGAGGTGGGAGTACTTGTGGGAAACCCTACGTGCCTTTGGGATTCCGGAGCAATTTATTATAGCAATTAAAGCTCTTTACTCCAATCCGACTACCAGTGTTAAGGGAATAGGATTTCAATCCAATAGCTTTGACATAATGAATGGGACGAGGCAGGGTTGACCCCTCTCCCCGCTCCTGTTCGCTTTCTCTATCGAACCACTCGCTCAGGCTATCAGATCAGACCCGGATATTTCTGGCTTCCCGATAGGTTCTCGTCAACATACCATCTCCTTATATGCAGATGATGTAACGCTATTACTTACAGACCCACATAGGTCGCTGCCTGCTGTGTTTAAAATCATCTCTAAGTTTAAAACCCTAAGTTATTATAAACTAAATTTTTCTAAAACCGAGGCTCTATACGTCAACATCATGCCTCTAGATCTCCTTACTCTACGTGATAGGTATAAATTTCAATGGTCCCCCATTCCCTCAAATTATTAGGTACCCACCTCTCCCCAAATGTCTCTACTGTAATTTCCAAGAACTTTATGGAGAGAATCCCAGAATGGAAAAAACTATTAGATTCCTGGGATTTCCGCGAAATTTCCTGGACGGGTAGGATCGCGGCCATTAAAATGTCTTTTATTCCGAAGGTAACCTATCTCTTTCGCACTATCCCAATTAATATACCTCGGTCGATCCTTAACAAGCTTCAGAGCCTTATCACCAGTTATATCTGGAAGGATAAGAAGCCTCAAACATCGAGACAAACCCTTCAAAGACCTAGTGATAGAGGCGGACTAGGCATGCCAAACATTATTCTCTACTATCAAGCGGCACGCCTAGTACATGTGATAGAATGGAGTCACAGTGATAGCCCAACCTCTTGGAGAGAGGTGGAACAGTCACTTCTCCCCTCTGATCTGAGATTGACGGACCTCCCTTGGGTACCCTCCCATTATTGGAAAAATCTCCTTACCACACACCCAGTGATCCTAGACACCCTTCGGTTTTGGGATCAAGCGAGACATTCAAACTTGATCGCTCCTCATCCTTCCCCATGCCAAACTGTTATTAGTGTTCTCTTCTGCCTGCCTGATACTCATATCTCTGGCTGGACCTCTCTCGGTGTGGACCGTTTGGCTGATCTTTACGGACATGTTGGAGATATATCCCACTTAGCGATTTGCAATAAACTATGGATCCCGACCCCATTGAAATTTGAGGCCTTCTGACTCTGCTCCATAATCAGATCATGGGGGTTTCCCAGAGAGAATCTTAGGCCTACTACAGTATGGGAGCGATGATGGTCACAGCCTCACAAAATCAAGGGAAGTTTATCTTTTCATTACGAGATCCTACTAGCTCCCTTCTCCCAACAGTAAGTTTCACAGTTTATAGCCTGGGAGACGGAACTGAACTTCACGGCCGACGCTGACTCCTGGTACAGAGAACTTAAGTCTACGAAAAAACTATTGCATTGCACGTCCCTATGGGAACTTCAATACAAAATCGCAGTGCGATGGCATCTAGTACCGGTCACCCTCCATAGGATATATGATTCTCATTGCCCTGCCTGCTGGAGGGGCTGCGGACAGCTTGGAACTCAGGTGCACATCTGGTGGTTCTGCCCTAGAGTTTCCTCCGTTTGGCTCCAGGTAACCAACCTTCTACACTCTCTAGGTATCATCATTAAACTTAGTCCCCAAACTGGCTTACTACATCTAGATTTCCCAGTTATTACTCCTACACATAAAGCTTTATCTATCTACGTCCTAATGGCTACTAAATTAGAAATAGCGAAAGCATGGAAACAACTCACTCCCCCGACCATTTCACAAATTTTAGCCACAGTCAACTTTCTTTCAAAAATGGAAGCCTACTCACATTCAGCCCTAGATAAACTAGACTTTTATTATGCAACCTGGGCACCCTGGTGGGAAAAATTCCCTAATTGAACAAGCTGATAACGTTTGGACTTTGGTCACCCCCTCCTAATATTTTATTTTTAACTGTTCTTGCCCATTTTTCATTCCCTCTCATGACCCTCTCTCTGTGTTTTCTCCATTTCTTACCCATTTATTTTGTTTTTTTGACTATTCTATAAGAGTATATATATGTTCCCACTTGTTTATGTTGATGTCTATATACGCTATATAACTTTGAAAAATGAGAAAAGTACACAATGCAGTGCCGTGCAACATTTTAATATCTTGTACATTGAAACTTCTGAAACTATACTAACGGTTGCTACCATTTCTTTTTTCTGTATCATTGAAAACACTGCCTATGTTTGATATTCTTGTATCTAGTGATTTTCTCAAATAAAAATTTATTTAAAGGTTTAGTTTTCATGTTGTCTAGGGATGACAGGTGCAATTATAGCTAATTATAATGCAGGTGTAAAACACAGAGGGGGCGTATTTTTTTAACCTATTAGCTTGATGTGTGTTGTTTTAAATAGTGTGAAGAATGTTACCAGTAAGGCTATGATTATGAAACACGTAAGCCAGCTGGTGTTAAACTGTTCGGTGTTAATGTCCTGCTATGCTGTGTCCTCCAATTTGGATTTTAAAGATGTTCCAATAAAGATTCCAGGTTTTATGGAAGCTGGACGCTCTCCTTTTCTTTATTCATCTTGACCAGCCCAGTCTGGCTTCTGGAATATCTATGAACAGGCACTACATAGGAGTACGATTCCCCCCGATGATGTCATCACTCTTGTACCATTGACAACAGGAGGGATACACCAGAGAGGACTCCAAAAGTGGTGTGGAAAAGGTAGTCCGTGAATGCATCAGAGAGCGGTTTTGGAATGGCTTTATATCCCTACTTTATTTCAGAAGACTGAGAGCAGGTGTCAGGGTGCCAGGAATCAGACTGAGACGAGAAGTGCAAAAATAATCACACCTTTATTAATAGCAAAAAATAATAAAAAGTCCACAAGCCAAATAACAAGCCAGGAATCAAAACCAGAGCTGGTAGTCAGACAAGCCGAATCAGGAGCCAAAACGAATAGTCAGACGAGCCGAGTCAGGAGCCAAAGTGAGTAGTCAGACGAGCCAGAATTAGGAACAAGGAGAACAGCAGAGTCAGGAACAAGCCAGGGATCAGGAACCAGGAGGGACATCAGACAGCCAGGTAAAACACTGGAACTCACAAACAGGTCTGAGACAACGCAAGGGCAAAGCATACTGAACAGAGGCCCTTTAAATAATAAGTAATGACATCACAATTCTGAGACTGCAACCTGTCTCACACGGATGATGTGCACCAGTCTGGCCATAAAAGGGCGTGCAGGAAATGAGCAGCATCACACACTATGCACCAGAGTCAGCAAGAAAGGTGAGTAAAATGGCTGCCAGCAGCACAGGAATGGAGTGCTTTGATACAAAAGCACTGTCAATGAAAAAGCCCGCAGCACCAGAGTCAACAAGAGCCTGGGTGACTATGGAGGAGTCCACCCAGGAAAGGACAACCTTGACCAAAGGTTTTTCCTTTAGTGGTTACGGGGACGAGGATAAACCACCCAAGGTTTGCCCCCGACAGGACCTTAGGCATCCTGGCCGTGTAGGACAAGACTTCAAAAGGTGGCCCTGTAACCCACAATAGAGGCAGAGCCCCTCCCTCCTCCTAAAGGCCCTCTCCACTGCAGAGAGACGTGTGAATCCCAACTGCATCGGCTCAGCAGTACCTGGTGACTCGGGACCAGGAGGCATGGGAGGAGAGGGAGGTTTGGACGGGAACAAACACATAGGAGACAACGGAACAGGAGGCTTCCGCAAGCGCTCCTTGAAAGAGGGCCTCTCTCTGAGTCTGATGTCAATTAGGATAAAAAAAGACACCAATGCCTCGAGATCCTCTGGTAAATCTCTGGCAGCAACTTCGTCTTTAATCGCATCAGAGAGCCCATGAAAGAAGGCAGCAACAAGTGCTTCATTGTTCCAACCTACCCCTGCGGTAAGCATATGGAACTCAATGTCATACTGAGCAACAGATCTTGAACCTTGCTGAATAATCATGAGTCGTTAAGCAGCAGAGGAGGAGCGAGACGGAACATCAAATACCCTTCAAAAGGAGGCCACAAATTCAGGGTAATTTGAAATCATAGGTTTATAAGTCTCCCACAAGGAATTTGCCCAGGCAAGAGCTGCGTCATAGAGTAACGAGATGAGAAATTCCACCTTAGCTCTGTCAGAGGGAAACGCCTGAGATAACATCTCAAAGTAAATGCCCACCTGGTTCAAAAATCCTCTGCATTGATTAGGATCGCCTCCATATTGCTGAGGTAGAGGTGCAGAACCGGATATGCTCCTGGTAGGACTGGGTGCAGCAGAGGAAACAGGAGCAGACATAACTTGCGGAACACTTTGGTCCAAATGTGCAGTGCGAGTCAGCAGAGTTTGCAGGGCTAGTGCAAATTGAACCAAGCGGTGATCCTGTTCATCCATCCTGGAAACTAGGGTTGCACCGATACAATTTTTTTTTGACCGAGTACAAGTACTGATACTTGTTTTCAAATACTCGCCGATACCAATTACCGATACTTTTTTTTGTATGGAGGTTCGACTCTAAGTTGAACAGTCTTTCACTTTCCACACTACTGCATGGGGCAGAAATATATTTTTGGGCCATTTTAGCCAGAGCTGGAAATCTGTTTATTAACTGCCCAGTACTTCAGGGGTTTGTCTGAACGAGGTACAGTGATCTCTCCTACAATAATACAAATAACAGCAATTTGTATTGGCAGAACAATTTTTTTTTTAGTTTAGTCTCCTCTCCAGTTTAAAATAAAATGGGAACATGCAGTTTGAAAAAACGCCACAAGATAGCATATGGGTAGAAAGTGGAGGTATCGGTTTAAGTATCGGTGCATTTGCACGAGTACAAGTACTCATGCAAATACTTGGTATTGGTACCGATGGTATCGGTGCAACCCTACTGGAAATTATGGCAGGTATAGGTGGATTATTAGCACCATCAGGATTCATGGCCCTTGCGTAATGTCAGGGTGCCAGGAATCAGACTGAGACGAGAAGTGCAAAAATAATCACACCTTTATTAATAGCAAAAAATAATAAAAAGTCCGCAAGTCAAATAACAAGCCAGGAATCAAAACCAGAGCTGGTAGTCAGACGAGCCGAGTCAGGAGCCAAAGCGAATAGTCAGATGAGCCGAGTCAGGAGCCAAAGCGAGTAATCAGACGAGCCGGAATCAAGAACAAGGAGAACAGCAGAGTCAGGAGCAAGTAAGGTAAAAAAGGAGGTCTGTGAATTAGCACAAAAATGGCTACCCTGAAAAAAAGAGGTTAGTTCTAAAGTACCTCTAAACATTAACTATTAAAAACCAGATACAGGGTGCGCTAATGAAAGCTGCTAATATGATAGAATAGAGGATAGAATAGAGCTAATATATGCAAACATAAGCTAGTGTTAAGAAACGGCTCATAAATATAGTTAATACAATAAAATATATTTTAATATATTTGAATAAACCCTAATACATGTAAACTAGCAATTTAAAAATACATAATAAATGAGTAAATGAGTAAAATAAAAAACCACCGGTGGTAAGAAAATCAGGGGATATAAATGGAAGTCTGTGGTGGGCTTTAAAAAATGAATCCAAAGAAACAAAGTTCAATGATTAAAAGATGCAGACTAAAAAAATAGCAAAATTGAGTGAGAGTTTGGAAAGCAGCTGAGTCAGTCTGTGTGGCTGGATCAATGCAACATTCAAGTAAAAGTTCAGTCGGTGGCTAAAAGGACAATCTGTGTTAAAGTAGAAAAGTCTGTGCCATAAATGATAAGTTTTACAAGCTTGACTCACCCAGAATACGAAGCTATTTTCTGTTATGCTTCTCCGTGTACAAGTATAGTTGGTTAGATGTGAACACGTTAGACCCTTAATAGACAGGAGGTTACCTTTCAGGTGAACAGTATCGCTCCAGCGTGTACTGTGGTTTGCTAGATTTTGCAGCGTATGCGGGGTCACGTGATAGTTTGTTCCAATCAGATGCACGGATTACCGGGTGGTCTGTAGATCAGCGTGTCGATGATATCTGCAGATTCTAGGAGTCACAGTTAGCCAAGCTTGATGATAGAAGATAGGAAACAATGTTACATTGCAGTTGGGATTGTTTTCGTAGAGTTCCAAAGTGGAAAACAACAGAGCGCTCTGTATGTTAGTATAGACTTGGTAGTAAAACAATCACAGTGTTGTGATTGTTTTACTACCAAGTCTATACTAACATACAGAGCGCTCTGTTGTTTTCCACTTTGGAACTCTACGAAAACAATCCCAACTGCAATGTAACATTGTTTCCTATCTTCTATCATCAAGCTTGGCTAACTGTGACTCCTAGAATCTGCAGATATCATCGACATGCTGATCTACAGACCACCCGGTAATCCGTGCATCTGATTGGAACAAACTATCACGTGACCCCGCATACGCTGCAAAATCTAGCAAACCACAGTACACGCTGGAGCGATACTGTTCACCTGAAAGGTAACCTCCTGTCTATCAAGGGTCTAACGTGTTCACATCTAACCAACTATACTTGTACACGGAGAAGCATAACAGAAAATAGCTTCGTATTCTGGGTGAGTCAAGCTTGTAAAACTTATCATTTATGGCACAGACTTTTCTACTTTAACGCAGATTGTCCTTTTAGCCACCGACTGAACTTTTACTTGAATGTTACATTGATCCAGCCACACAGACTGACTCAGCTGCTTTCCAAACTCTCACTCAATTTTGCTATTTTTTTAGTCTGCATCTTTTAATCATTGAACTTTGTTTCTTTGGATTCATTTTTTAAAGCCCACCACGGACATCCATTTATATCCCCTGATTTTCTTACCACCGGTGGTTTTTTATTTTACTCATTTACTCATTTATTATGTATTTTTAAATTGCTAGTTTACATGTATTAGGGTTTATTCAAATATATTAAAATATATTTTATTGTATTAACTATATTTATGAGCCGTTTCTTAACACTAGCTTATGTTTGCATATATTAGCTCTATTCTATCCTCTATTCTATCATATTAGCAGCTTTCATTAGCGCACCCTGTATCTGGTTTTTAAGAGTCAGGAGCAAGCCAGGGATCAGGAACCAGGAGGGACGTCAGACAGCAAGGTAATACACTGGAACTCACAAACAGGTCTGAGACAACACAAGGGCAAAGCATACTGAACAGATGCCCTTTAAATAATAAGTAATGACATCACAATTCTGAGACTGCAACCTGTCTCACACGGATGATGTACACCTGTCTGGCCATAAAAGGGCGTGCAGGAAATGAGCAGCATCACACACTATGCACCAGAGTCAGCAAGAAAGGTGAGTAAAATGGCTGCCAGCAGCACATGGCAAACAAAGCAGGCAAAAAACCCTGACAGCAGGTATGAGTTTGACTCTGGGGTGACCCACAAGATTGGAGGTATTTGTAAGCTTGTAACTTGTTAAGGGGTTTCTCCTGTGGTGTGTGTGGTGCCTATATGGCCCTATGTCTATGGAGATAAATTATACCTAATTATATTTTCAAGCATCTGATTAAGCACATTTCCTTGACCCCTCTAAAAAAAAGCCCCCAACATCTTTAAAACACTCGTTTACCTAATGGGGCAGGTGATCACCAATACCACAGTAATTACTTGCAAATTAGTGGAGATGTGACCACACATTTAAACTAATACATTTCACTCTTTCAAATTAGAGCTCTCATGCCACTAAAGTACAACAAAGGGGATATGTGTGGACTGCATAACAGCCCCTTCCCCCTAAATAAATAAGCTCTCTGGTATGCAGTAGTTAAGGTGATTACTGTTTCTCACAGTCATTAAACACACCTAGATTACGAGTTGTTCGTTCGTGTTTTAACGCTGAAAAAATGGTAATTTCAGCGTTAAAACAGCACTGCAACCATTTTTAACATTAAGTCTTGTCGGTATAGCTGTACCTCAAGCCTTTTAGCCTGTAACGAAACTTCAGTCCCGCACAAGTAAAAATGACGTTTTTTCATGGGACTTCCATAGCGCAGCCATTACGAGTTTTGAGGTGAGGCTAAAAAGCTTGTGTTACACCCTATACCGACAAGATTCATTTTGCAATCTGAGAGCAGTAGTTATGAGTTTTACGCTACAAAACTGTTACATAGAAACTCATAACTAAACTCTTACAAAGTACACTAACACCCATAAACTACCTATTAACCCCTAAACCGAGGCCCTCACGCATCGCAAATACTATATTAAAGTTATTAACCCCTAATCTGCCGCTCCCGACATCGCCGCCACTAATAAAATTTATTAACCCCTATTCTGTCGCTCCCCGACATCGTCACCACTATAATAACGACATCGTCACCACTATAATAAAGTTATTAACCCATAAACCGCCGCCCTCCCACATCGCAAACACTATTTAAATATTATTAACACCTAATCTGCCATCCGTCCACATCGCCCCACTATACTAAAGTTATTAACCTCTATTCCGCCGCTCCCCGACACCGCCGCCACTATAATAAACCTATTAACCCCTAAACCGAAAGCCCCCACAACTAAATATACTAAATAAACCTATTAACCCCTAAACTGAAAGCCCCCACTTCGCAAAAAACTAATTTAAACTAGTAACCCCTAAACCTAATGCACCCCTAACTTTATATTAAAATTACAATTTCCCTATCTTAACCCCTTGAGTGCTAATGACGGCTCAGAGCTGTCACTAGCGCTCTCCCACTTTGAGGGTGATCTGGGGGCTCCTACCGGCTCCTACCCCGGCGATCTGGTCTGCATATTGAAGGCATCATCGGGGCTTCACATTATGCGCGGTGACATCACGCGCAATGACGTGATGACGTCACCGCGCAACTTTATTTAACATGAACTATGTTAAATATAGGAGCAGGGGGCATGCTGCTTTGAAGCCTGTATCTCAGGCATCTAAGCAGCTACAGACCCCCAAGAGCCACTGTTGGAAAGGTAATCGGTGTGTTAGGATTAGGGGTTAATATAGTTTAATTTAGGTTTTTGCGATGTGGGGGGCTGGAGGTTTAGGGGTTAATAGGTTTATTTAGTGGTAGTGATGTGGGAGGCCAGAGGTTTAGGGGTTAATAACTTTATTTAGTGGCGACGATGTTGGGAAACGGCGGAATAGGGGTTAATAGATTTATTATAGTGTGGGCGATGTTGGGGAGCAGGAGAATAGGGGTTAATAACTTTAGTATAGTGGCGGCGATATCAGGAGCGGCAGATTAGGGGTTAATAGCTTTATGTAGGTAGCGGCGATGTCAGGGGCGTCAGATCAGGGGTGTTTAGACCTGGGTTTATGTTAGGGTTTAAATGTAACTTTTTTTTCCCCCATAGACATCATGGGGGCTGCGTTTTCATTCCGCGATCGCAGGTTTTTTTTTTCTAACCTGCCCTCCCCATTGATGTCTATGGGAAAAGCGTGCACGAGCATGTCAAAACAGCGCTTGTATTTTGTGCGATATGGACAGGGCCGCCACTAGAAATTTTGGGGCCCCCCTGACTTAACCATTGAACAGGCCCCCCCCCCCTCCTTTGACATGTGCAATTTTTTACCAAGTGACTAAAACGTATATGCACTTTATTCCTTTGTGTCTATTTAAACTTGGAAATGTTGTAAAGGTAGTAACATACACACACACAGACACATTCATACACTGAAACACACACATGCTCACTCACACATAAGGATTCACATATAGACACTCTAGCAGACACGCAAAGAAACACATTTAGACACAGACACCCAAACAGACACTCAGCACTTGTTTACATTAACCTGACAAGTAATGAGATAAACTACAGTTTTGTAAAAAAAGATTTAGAAAACAAAATATGGAGTTCTGATTATCTTTTTATAAAGGAAGATGCCAACTAAATGATGACAACAGCATGCAGTGGCTGAAAGGATAGGCCCTGAACTTCCTAAACAATAATTTAAAGATTAAATGGTGGATTGGTGACTTCCGGAAAGGTCTTGTTAGTCTCAAAGGGGCCTATTTATCAACGCGTCTACTTTACCTGCCTTCGCCGGTTCAATAAGCCCGACTAAGCTCGCCTACCATTGCCGCCGCGGACCTGAATACGTTCGCCTAAGTTATCAATAAAGCTGTCAAAAAGCCGCGCACCAAGTACGGGGCGATGAGCAGCGGACTGTGAGAGTTATCACTCATCCGATCTCGCTGCTCTTTGGCTTTTTCCCAGCTTTATTGCTAGCCTGTCACTAAGCATCCACACTAAACTACACTGTTCTACTCCCTATACCGGAACTATACCCCCGCAACTCAATAAAGTTATTAACCCCTAAACCGCCGGTCCTAGACCCCGCCACAACTCTTATAAATGTATTAACCCTTAAACCGCCTCTCCCGGACACCGCCGCCACCTACATTATACTTAGTAACCCCTATCCTGCCCCCCCCTATACCGTCGCCCTCTATAATAAAGTTATTAACCCCTATCCTGCTGATCCCGGACCTCACCGCAACTAAATAAATAGTTTAACCCCTAAACCGCCGCTCCCGGACCCCGCCGCAACCTATATTAAACTTATTAACCCCTAATCTGCCCCCCCTACACCGCCGCCACCTATAATAAATTTATTAACACCTATCCTGCCCCCCCTACACCGCCGCCACTGTAATAAAGTTATTAACCCCTAAACCTAAGTCTAACCCTAAAACCCCCCTAACTTAAATATTAATTACATAAATCTAAATAATATTTCTCTTATTAACTAAATTAATCCTATTTAAAACTAAATACTTACCTTTAAAATAAACCATAAGATAGCTACAATATAAATAATAATTACATTGTAGCTATCTTAGGATTTATTTTTATTTTACAAGCAACTTTCAATTTATTTTAACTAGGTACAATAGCTATTAAATAGTTATTAACTATTTAATAGCTACCTAGCTAAAATAAAGAGAACTTAACCTGTAAAATAAAAACTAACCTAAGTTACAATTACTCAGAAAAGAGTAGAGTCAGAAATGTTAATTTCTGGCTCCAAGGGCAGATTGCATTTTTTAGCACTTACTGTCCCCTATTACTAATATAGGTATCAAAACCTTGAATAGGAAAGAGATGTGGGTGGAGCAGCGTATGTCTAAAATTAAAACCTAACTTTTATTTCAACACTTAAAAAAAGAAGAAAAAATGATAATAACATACAATTAAAAACACAAATTCGCGTAGAACTTGGAAATTAGGGTTAAATTGTACCCTGTGTTTAGTATTTGGATGGGGTAACGATAAGAGAGAGGGGTATCAATATTCAGATATTATAGTTCTAGAATAAGGTTATCTGAAGAGCTGATGTAAGTGTGGATTCTCTTGTATCTCTGACACCTGTGTTATTGTGTCAAATTATTGTTGTGAATGCCTATAGTGTTACTACAAATGTTTTATCTCTCTGATCTAACTGGATAATATACACCTCCTCTATTGGGCTTGTGTTACAAGCTGAGATGATGAAGTATCGTACTCAATTAAATTTATGAGAGAATAAACTGTTATGATTTAAGATTTTAGTATTGTGTATATATACAGAAGTGATTCTGCTATATGTATTGAACTTGTATGATTTAGGATTTTAGTATTGTATATATATGCAGAAATGATTCTGCTGTATTTATTGAAGTTTAAATATTGAGAAGAAATGTATAAATCGAGTTGCAGTGTGTTGTAAAGATAAGTGCCTTTAGCTAATGCTTAAATAGCAATTTATATATTAGTTCTTACACACGTAATATGAGCATTCCCCTTATTTCTGGGGTACTCTGCTTTATCCAGAAGTTGTTATATCTTTTCTCTTAATTTTATTTAAGTGAACAGATTTTTTTAAAACATGCATATAGACGCTTCTATATATATGTATTTAGTTATTTAACTCGTTAATACCGATATTTGTATCAATAGTTGGAGATGATATAGATTAATACTTGTGATCAATGTCTTAGTGTGATAATGAGACTTGGTTGTTATTGTGCTTATTGTTCAGTCTATTTGTTCTAGTAAACATGGATACTAGTGGAGTATTGGGGTCGCAAGCTTCAAATGAAATAGTTATTGGTTCTATTTTATATATAGAATCAAGTCAGTATCGAGCTGGTTGCTATTTCCCCTTAGTATCTATGTTGGCTTTGAGTTAAATACAGTTTTGTGTGATTCAGTATGTTACATTGTTTTGTATATTTTTAAATTTTCTCAGAAGTCACTACACTTGACCTAATGTATTGTTTCTTTATTTGCTGACACTGTTGTATATGTTTGGTCTATTCAGTCTTAGATCTTGCTTGCTAGTACAGGATTTGTTCACAATATTGTTTATATATTCTTGCGGTTCACTTGTATTATTAATTAATACGGTCGGCTGTATAATACCGCAATGGTTTTATATATCTAAACCCTGATAGCTTTCTTATATAAATTTCTTATATTTATATAGCTCTTTATAATTATGCTATTGGGTAGACCAAACAAATGTGGGTCTTAATTTGTTAAAATAACAACTGAGCTGAGTCAGCAATAGTCCCCCGGTTTCCAGCAGTATTGTTTGGGAGCCGGTATATTTTTAGGTATAACAGTCGTGTGATCTTTTAGAGTGTTGACTAGCGTCAGATAGATTGTAGTATATTCCGGTCAAGTAATACTGAAACTTCTATAACGGCAATTACTTAATAAAGTTCGGAGTCACACTTGTTTTCTTTTCACATTCACACTATATTAAGGTTTCGTTATCCTTGCATTCACAACGTATTTAAGTAATACTGAATCTAGAAACATCCACTTCAGCTTCCCCCAACTTGTTTTTACATTAATCCCCAATACTCATTCATGCATTCATTGTTTTATCTGAGTTCTACGTTCTTTTGCTGATTAAAAACTAAATGGGTTGAAATCGAGATGTCAACCTCTCCCTAACATGTTTCGCCGTTTGTAATTCCGGCTTTTTCAAATTACACCTAACACTACACTATACTTTAATAAATTATTCCTATTTAAATCGGATTGAACTTCAATCTGTTGGCTGAATCCTATCAGCCAATCGGAATTGAAGGGACGCCATCTTGGATGACGTCCCTTAAAGGAATATCCATTCGTTGGTAGTCGTCGGGAAGAAGAGGATGGCTCTGCGTCTGAAGATGGCTCCGCTCTGGATGGATGAAGATTGAAGACGCCGCTTGGAAGATGACATCGCCCGGATGGAAGATTTCTTCAGCGCCGCCTGGATGATGACTTCATCGGATGGAAGATTTCTTCAGCGCGAAGATATGGACTAGCGCCTACTCTATTCCCTATAGGCTTGAGGGGGGGTGATACCTAGTAACCACCAATAAGAATCGACTAAATTTGAGAGACCCCCAAGCGCCTACCAGAGGAGGCAAAGGGATATGAGGTGATGGAAAAATGTAGAATGTAAAATCTTAATTTATAAAATCTTAATTTATAAAATCTTAGTTAGTCTGTGAGTCTTGATAAAGGCCTAGATTAAGGCCGAAACGCGTCGACTGATTTTTGATAAGAGTCTTGATAAAGGCCTAGATAAAGGCCGAAACGCGTCGACTGATTTTTGGTAAGCTCTATTCCATTTATGTACTACTAATCTGGAGTTATCTGCACTATATTTGTTTTTTCACATTTTTAGGTGGATACCATTTCTCCTTGTTTGGTTTACATAGACATTTGATCATCAGGTCCATTTTGGTGGGCCCCACACCTCTTCATCCCTCACATATTTGAACACAGCAACGCTTCTGGAGATCCGTTGAGTACTATCTGGGTGACAACTGTTTTTTACTGTTTTTTACCAATTTTTTTGGATTAACATATATTTTTATTGATTTTTTTTGTTTTTTTACACACTTTTTACACATTTTTTTTTTCCTTTTTGTCATCATCACCAGTTTTTCACACCAATCTTTATTGTTGCACTGACCACCTTTTTGATCACCGGATTCATTTGTGTTTATATTTGTGTTTATTTTTGACACCACCGCACAGGAGTTTATTTTAAAGACATTTTTCCTAAATTTCCTTTCGGGTCCCTGACCCCACACCATTGGAACATTTACATATTTGGACTTTTTTTTGGAGCCTGTGATTTATGTGATAACCCATTGTTTTTATTACTGTTTTTATTACAGTTTTTTTTTTTTTTTTTTTTTTTTTTTTTTTTTTTTTTTACATTTCATATCTTGATATGCCCAATATATAAAACAGTGAAAAACAATAACAGAAGAACACAAGAAAAAATAATAAGAAAAGAATAAATCTCTTCTGTAAAGTTTAAGGGCTTTCAGCCCTTGTTAATCTTAACATATGGTTTCAATCTAGTACTCCTCGAACTTCGTCATTAACTGTTGAGATACATTTTTCCATTTTTTGTATTCCCCCCCTTGACAAAAGACAATTACATTTCAACAAAGCCATTACAACACTCAACAAGACAGACAATAACAGAAAAAAAGAAAAAAAAAAAAGAGAAAAAAAAAAAAAAAATTAAAAAAATAAAATTAAAAAAATAAATTAAGATTACCAGAGACCGAGCAAAACCAATTCAGTATTTCTGAATGGGTATATTAAGCTGTCAATTTCATTCAAGGGAAGAGATCTAATAAAAACCGACCACTTTCTGAAAAACAAAATAATATCCCCTTCATCTTCCAGATTGGTGTCTATTTGTTCCAGAATACATTGTTTTTTAAGGCAGTTTTTAACCTCTTGGATACTGGGGGCTGTCCTATTCTTCCATTTCTTAAAAATTAAGTATCTTGCTGCTAAAACAGCTAAGTTAACTATTTTAGTGTTTACTACTCGATCTTCCGGTTCTTTCCATAGAAATATAATGTGTGCTGGCAAGAGGGTCAAAGGGAGAATTCCTAGTGTATTAAGCCAATATTGTACCTTCAGCCAAAACTGTTGAATTTTTGGACAATTCCACATCATATGTAGAAGATTGGCCGATGGTAAGGAACATCTAGGACATCGATTGAATTCAGTGTTCCTGCATCGCATAGCTTTTTCAGGAGTAAAATAGGTCATAAGTAATAATCTTATATGTGATTCTCTCCATGATGAGGAGAGAGTGATTCTTGAGACTTCAGATAGTGAATATTGAATTAATTTAATATCCCCCAAGTTCTGCGATAGAGCCACCGCCCACTTATTGAGTATTTTTTCCAAGCTGGAGTTGCCTTTTGGAGAATTTAGGTCTCGATATATGGGGGAAACTGACATTAAGCCATTTTTAGCTAAGATTAGCCATTTCTCTATATTTCCTAGTGACCAAGTCCAGCCAAATTTATCAACTAAGTTTAGGACAAAGTGTCTTACTTGAAGGTAGGCAAAGAACTCTTTATGGGATAGTTTGAACTCCTCTCTTAGAGTATCAAAAGTTTTTATGCATTTCCTTTCAAAATCCAACATTTGATACATTTTTCCCAAACCTAGTGCCTCCCATCTCTGGAAAGGAGACAGATTAAGACCCGCTTGAAATTGAGGGTTGCCTACTATTGGCATATGTTTAGATACTCTTTGTTCGATATTGAGGAGTTTACACACTCTCCACCAAGCTAATAAAGGATTAAATATTGTTTTCATATTTTTCATTTCTTTCGGTAGAGAGCTTCTCGTGCAATGAAGTACAGCTAAAGGGGTAAATGGATATAAAATATTTTTTTCCAATTCGTTATTAGTGACATAATCTCTTTCTGAAATCCAATCCAAAATCAATCGGGTCAAGAAGGCAAGATTATAAAGTTTAATATCTGGCAAGGCTAGCCCTGCGTACTCTCTAGGAAGAGACAATTTAGTTAGCGAGATTCTAGGCTTTTTATTCTGCCAAATAAATTTTCTCAGTGCAGCGTTAAATACTAAGACATCTTTACCTTTAAGGACCAAGGGAGTATTTTGTAGAATATATAGTATCTTCGGGAGGCAGACCATTTTATACAGGGCAATACGACCTGACAATGATAGAGGAAGATTTTGCCAGGTTCTCAGGTTTTCTTTAATCTTTTTTAATATCGGAGGTATGTTAAGATTATACCACGTCTCTGGATTGGAGGAGATCAAGATACCAAGATATCTAAAGGAGCTAGTCACTATTTTGAATGGGATATTGCTCATAGATTCCTTGGATTGATTAATCCATAGTAGTTCGGATTTTGACGTGTTCACTCTATAACCAGAGAAAGCCCCAAATTGTTCTATGATTGCTATGAGTTTAGGGACATTCGTAGATGTTTTAGACGTATATATTAAAATATCGTCAGCATATAAAGCTAATTTCATCTCTTTCTCACCAATCCTAATACCATCCAGATGTTGTCTGATGTGTATGGCAAAGGGCTCAATTGAGATATTAAAGAGGAGGGGGGAGAGAGGACACCCCTGACGAGTACCTCTCTTAAGAAAAATGTTTGAAGAAGTTAAACCATTAGCTAGTATTCTAGTAGATGCTGTTTTATGTAGATTATCGATAAAATTAAGAAAATTACCTTGTAAACCAAATTGTTGAAGAGAGTATAACAGATGATCAAAATGAACAGAGTCAAATGCTTTCTCCGCGTCTATTGCAATGATTGCAGCGTCTGGGGCGCCTCCCTCCCCCTCCCTCTCCCCCTTCTTGTTAAAATGATCTATAGTTAAGAAAAGTTCCCTGATCTTTGCTGACGAGTTTCTTTTAGACATAAACCCTGCCTGATCTTTATGTATAATACTAGGGAGAAGTATTTGCAGCCTATCTGCTAAAATGGAAGACAAAATTTTATAATCGGTATTTAATAATGCTATCGGCCTGTATGATTCCTTTCTATCAGGCTCTTTCCCCTGCTTAAGAATTAAGGTTGTGATTGAGGCAGAAAAACTGGGTGGGGGAATAATGCCTTTTATGTAAATCTCATTATATAAAGAAAGTAAATGAGGTGATATTGAAGTGGAAAGTATTTTATAAAATTCATTAGGTAAACCATCGGGGCCCGAGGCTTTGTTTAAGGAGAGAGCAAGAATTGCTTTTGAAATCTCGGGCTCAGTTATAGGAAGATTAAGCGCTTCAACTAGATCTGACGGTGCCAGATTATATGTAATTTTATCCCAAAAAGATTCCTGTGCCTGTAAATTTGAGGTTTTCAAGGAATATATGTCCTGATAGTATTCTACAAAAGATTGAATTATATCTTCTGAAGATGTTATTGTCTTGTTTTCCCCCTGTAATGACTCAATCATAGCTGAGCACTTATCTCTTTTTGCTAATTTTGCTAGCAGTTTTCCTGATTTGCTCCCATACCTATATAATTTGGCTTGGAATTTCAGATCTTTCTGTGTAGTCTTAAGTAAGAGAAAGGAGTCTCTTTCCTTTAACGCTTGGGTATATTTTGCCCAATTTCTGGGTGTTTTATCTAATAGGTAGGCGTTATAAGAGTTAGAAACAGATCTTATGATTTCTCTTTCTCTGAGCTTAAATTTTTTTGTCCTGTTTATCGTATAGGCTAAAATTTCTCCTCTCAGAACCGCCTTGGCAGCTTCCCAGAAGATTATAGGACGATTAATGTATTCTTTGTTGAAGGAAGAGTATTCCTGAAACTTAGTGTTTAGCCAATTTTTAAATTTAAGATCAGAAGCAAGATAAGTGGGAAAAACAAATCTGGAATATCTTGAAGTAGGATTGCTCGAGAAAAACTCTAAAGAGATTGGAGCATGATCCGATATACAAATAGGTAAAATTTTAACATCTAGTTTTACTTTGCATAATCTCTCATCTATGAGGATCAGGTCAATTCTTGACAGTGACTTGTGCGCCTTGGAAAGGCAGGTAAAATCCCTGGAGTCTGGGTTGTATGACCTCCATATATCTCTAAGTCGGAGATTCTGAAAAAGTTTGAGAAACATTTTGGCTTCTAAGTTGTCCCTTTTGGTTCTAAGAGAGGAGTTCTTATGCCTTAGCCTGTCTAGGGGGAATTGTGGTGCCATGTTGAAGTCCCCACCTAGTATCAGAAAACCTTCTGTATAGGACAGTAAGTTTGCTTGAAGCTTTTCCCAAAAAGGGAAGCTAAATACGTTTGGAGCATATATGTTACATAGTGTGTAAAGTATTTGATCAATTTTAATTTTTACCATTAAGAACCTTCCTTCTGGATCTGAGTTGGTGTGGAGAACCTGGTATTTTATCTTTTTACCTAATAGTATCGCTACCCCTCCTTTCCTTTGGGTACTGGGCGACGCAAGCACTTCATTCACCCAAGAACACTTAAGTTTAAGAACCTCTTGCATTTTAAGGTGAGTTTCCTGCAAAAATGCGATATCTGTCTGAATTTTTCTTAACTGTGCTATTACTGTTTTACGTTTAATAGGTGATGTGATACCCCCAATATTCCAAGAGGCCAATTTAAAACCTTTTATCATGTCAATCATTGCATAAAAAAAAATGGAAGAATAGGGCAGTACATGTATTCAGGGGAAAAAAAAAAAAAAAAAAAAAAAAAAAAAAAGACACAAGACATGACGAGACACCCCAACATATAACAAGAGCCATTGCGATATGTAAAGGCTATGATCTAAGCCTTGTGTGAATATTATGCATCTCATAACCATCTATATTGATATTGTCAGGCTGTAGATAAATACAGGAAAAAAAAAACAAAAAAAAAAAAAAAAAAAAAAAAAGGAAAAAAAAAAAAAAAAAAAAAAAAAACATGAAATAAAAAACACCAGTATCCCCTTGTGGAGAGGCTAATGGGAAAGGTCTACCCTCCCTTCCCTCCCCTCCCTTGTTTACGTTACTCCTATGCATTTTTGTATTGAGTAGAATATCTAAGTTGTCAACAATGTCAAAACTAATTTTAACCATGACCATTCCAATACCTTAACAACTAAAAAAGGAAAACAATAAAACAGAGGATTTCTAATTACTTCTTTAGGAACCTGTATAAAACTAAAATGCATGTTATTAGTACGTTGTGTTACAATGCTAATTTCCCTTAGCACCCGTAGAGGCTCTATGAACTACAGGGCCCATCCGGGCCAAAAAATTATCTGCCTCTTCGACCGTGTCAAAAAAATGTACCTTATTTTCCACCCAGATCTTGAGCCTAGCAGGGTATATTAAAGTGGCACGGACCCCCTGGTTGATTAGCTTTGTACATAATGGGGCAAGTTTCCTCCTTTTTGCAGCTGTTTCAGCTGAAAAATCTTGGAACAGCATGATTTTTGAATCTTGGATATAGATGGGTTGGTTTTTCCGAAAGAATTGTAGCAGCATGATTTTATCTTGAAAGTTTAGGACCTTAGCAATGATGGGTCTGGGTTTAGTAGTTTCTTTATCCTCTAACGGCCATCCTAACCTGTGTGCCCTCTCGAGTACTATCTGTGGCTGAGACTGTGGTATTTGTAAAAGCTGTGGTAAAGTGATGGTTAAAAATTTATTGAGGTCCTCAAACTGCCCTTCCTCTGGTACCCCAATTATCCTTATGTTGTTCCGCCTTGAGCGGTTTTCTAAGTCTTCCAATTTGTCTTGTATTTTAACCCAGTTAGATAGAGAGGTTTCCAATTTAGTATTTTGGGCTAACGTAAGGTCCTCGAGGTCAGAGATCCTTTGCTCTGCCTCTGATAATCTGCCTGAAAATTGTCTAACTTCATTGGTCAGTGATACTATATCTTGCTTAATTTCAGACCTGAGACAATCAAATTTGGGAGCCAGGGCTTCAAGTATACTTGCCACCAAGGCTTGGGTATCAATCACCTCACTTGGGGGTGGAGGATTGGTGATCGTTGGACATACCTCCACAGAGGTCTCCAGCGTAGTCTTATTTTTTCTGTCTCTATGTCGGGCCGCCATAGCTGCAGGTGAGGTTTTAGATTGTGTATTAAGGAATTTATCCATGTGCAAGTGCCCAAATTATAATTAAAATGTGATAAGCAACGTGCGTTCCGTTAGTGAAGAAAGTAAGAGGAGCCCCCTTAGGACCCCAAGGGGGTAAGCGAGGTGAGGCAATACGACGTGATTTAGGGGTACCACTGTGCGCAAACTAACGTACAAGTGAAAAAAGACGAGGGGAGAGGAACCGTGAGTAAGTGAGACAGTTTACAATACTCAAAAAAGTGCCCAGTGAAGTGGAGAGTAGGTCGGGGGGGAAGACCCCAAGTGTACTTAGGTCGTGGAAAATTGTGGACTTATTTGTGAAGTGAAGAAAAAAGAGGAGGGGGAACAAGCCCGAGAGTGAGAAGTGAGGGGGGGGGGAAGTGAAGTGCAGGGTAATTGGGTAAGTCAGTTATGGAGGCCTAACAAAGAGAAACTATTGATTTAAACAGAGCACTGATTAGTATATAGTGACTTCAACCTGGGTATAGCCCCAGCTTGATCCGCAAGGAGGTGTCCCTTAACCCTTAACAGAAATTGCAATGAGAAAAATCCTACGCCTTGTTTGTAAAAAAAAAAAAAAAAAAAAAAAAAAAAAAAAAAGGGATCAGCAAGTTAAATTAAGAACATAATCTATACAAACCAATACTTTAACACAATAAACTTTGAAAAAAAAAAAAAAAAAAAAAAAAAAAAAAAAAGAAAAAGGAACAACTGCTAGGTGTAATATGCCTATGTAAGATACAAAGTATTAATCATCCCAGGGAGAAAGATAAAACAACAAAAAAGAGTTTCAATAAGTCTTTCTGTAAAGTAAATTTCTTGTGGTCAAAAGGGAGCAACTTGCATTGCTTAGCAGGAAACCAGACAAGGCTATTTATGTAGTAGAGGAGGCCTTCACTTTAACAATATACTAGATTGCTAGAGCATAAGATTTATATATGACCTGCAGGGAAACAAAGGTGATCAAAGAACAATTAAACAGAAATTGACATTTAAGTCCAGAAGATAACAGTTACTGTATGCTGAAGGCCAGGTATATGCTATAAAGCCCAGTTTATAGAGTTATACTTCAGCCCGGGAGAGTGCTGAGTTGGCAGAAACATTTACAAACTGTGACAGGGTCCTGAAGAGCCGCTCAGCTCCGACGAAACTGAGACAGAGTGCCAAGCAGCAATAGGTAAGTCATAGGTGTACTCACAGTACTGAGGGCTCTCAGGGCTCCGTGGGGTTTCTATGTTGTATAAGGCCGGATGTAACCTTAGCAGCTCAGCTCCAACAAGACCACCCAGCAATCGTACCTCCCGCAAAAGACCGGATCAGTCCGGTAAGCTGATGAGGACAATTAAGCAACGCCTTCCTGAGCTCTGGACCAGCAGCAGACAGCAGCCCCCTCACGTAGCCCTGGTGGGAGGGGAGTTTCCTATGAGAAGCAGCAGTACCTCCAGCCCGCAGGCCTCCGGGGTTAAAGTGGGGACCGGCCACTCCAGCAGGATCAGAACTCCATGAGCCTGGGTCAGCCTCCTCAGCTACGCCGACTTGCTGTGGGGAAAGTATAGGTAGCCCGGTCGTCGGGGACCGCCTCCAGCCGCCAGGGGCCGCAGGTCCTTAAAGTTCCCTCAGTGTTGGTGTCTTCTGTCGGGTGGTGGTCCAATGAATACCCGATAAGCGCACCTCTAGGTAAGGCTTTCCGTGTGTTAAGTTTAAAGGAGTAGTTTACCCCCCTCACGCAGCATCGGTGGGAGGGGGGGAAAAGGAGACAGTTACAGCGTTGTTTTTGCTTAAGTTCTTTCCCTTCCACTTAGCTTCCCTCTATGGCAATTAGGGAAAGTCCCAAATAGTTGCTGCAATAGCAGCCCAGTGCGGTGGTTAAGCACTGCTGGAGCTCCGGTAGCGAAAATATGTGCTCAGCTAGCCGCCCAAGGTCTAGGGTATTAGGCACGGGAATACTCTGCCAATGGCTTCTGCTGGAAATGAGAGAGAGAGTTAGCGTGACCTTCCTCCTCGACTCCTCCCCCGGAACTCTTTTATTACAGTTTTTATTACATTTTTACATATTGTCATTGGACATTTATTGTATACCATTTTCATTGTATAACATTTTTTCTTCAGGGATCCATGAATTGTACCTATTTGTTTTAATGCAATATGTATAAATTAAATAAGATTTTATAAATTAAGATTTTATAAATTAAGATTTTACATTCTACATTTTTCCATCACCTCATATCCCTTTGCCTCCTCTGGTAGGCGCTTGGGGGTCTCTCAAATTTTCTCAAATTTAGTAGATTTCTTCAGCGCCCCTTGGATGATGACTTCTGCTGCTCCGGATCTCCTCTTCGGTTCCATCGGTGGCTCGGCTGAGTGAAGACGACTCAAGGTAGGATGATCTTCAGGGGGGTAGTGTTAGATTTATTTAAGGGGGGTTCGGGTTAGATTAGGGGTATGTGGGTTTTAATGTTGGGGGGGTTGTATTTTTCTTTTACAGGCAAAAGAGCTGAATTCTTTGGGGCATGCCCCGCAAAAGGCCCTTTTAAGGGCTGGTAAGGTAAAAGAGCTTTGAACTTTTTAATTTAGAATAGGGTAGGGAATTTTTTTATTTTGGGGGGTTTGTTATTTTATTAGGGGGCTTAGATTAGGTGTAAGTAGCTTAAAATTGTTGTAATATTTTTTAAATGTTTGTAAGTTATTTTTTTTATTTTTTGTAACTTAGCTTTTTTATTTTTTGTACTTTAGTTAGTTTATCTAATTTAATTGTAGTTATTTGTAACTAATTTATTTAATTAATTTAATGATAGTGTAGTGTTAGGTTTAATTGTAACTTAGCTTAGGATTTATTTTACAGGTAATTTTGTATTTCTTTTAGCTAGGTAGTTATTAAATAGTTAATAACTATTTAATAACTATTCTAACTAGCTAAAATAAATACCAAGTTACCCGTAAAATAAATATAAATCCTAAAATAGCTACAATGTAATTATTAATTACATTTTAGCTATCTTAGGGTTTATTTTACAGGTAAGTATTTAGTTTTAAATAGGAATAATTTATTAAAGTATAGTGTAGTGTTAGTTGTAACTGTAACTTAGGTTAGTTTTTATTTTACAGGTTAAGTTCTCTTTATTTTAGCTAGGTAGCTATTAAATAGTTAATAACTATTTAATAGCTATTGTACCTAGTTAAAATAAATTGAAAGTTGCCTGTAAAATAAAAATAAATCCTAAGATAGCTACAATATAATTATTATTTATATTGTAGCTATATTAGGGTTTATTTTAAAGGTAAGTATTTAGTTTTAAATAGGATTAATTTAGTTAATAAGAGAAATATTATTTAGATTTATTTAATTAATATTTAAGTTAGGAGGGTGTTAGGTTTAGGGTTAGACTTAGGTTTAGGGGTTAATAATTTTATTATAGTGGCGGCGGTGTAGTGGGGGGCAGGATAGGGGTTAATAAATGTATTATAGGTGGCGACGGTGTGGGGGGGCAGATTAGGGGTTAATAAGTTTAATATAGGTTGCGGCGGGGTCCGGGATCGGCAGGATAGGGGTTAATAACTTTATTATAGGTGGCGGCTGTATAGGGGGGCAGGATAGGGGTTAATAGGTATCATGTAGGTGGTGGCGGGGTCTGGGAGCGACGGTTTAGGGGTTAATACATATATTATAGTTGCGGCGGGGACCGGGAGCGGCGGTTTAGGGGTTAACATATTTATTATAGCTTGCAGTTGGCTCCGGGAGTGGCGGTTTAGGGGTTAATCCGTTTATTATAGTGGCGGTGGGCTCTGGGAGCGGCGGTTTAGGGGTTAATAAGTTTATTATAGTGGCAGTGGGCTCCGGGAGCGGCGGTTTAGGGGGTAATACATTTATTTAGTTGCGGCGGTGTAGGGGGGGCAGATTAGGGGTGTTTAGACTCGGGGTACATGTTAGGGTGTAGACAGCTCCCATAGGAATCAATGGGATGTCTGGCAGCAGCGAACATGAACTTTCGCTATGATCAGACTCCCATTGATTCCTATGGGATCCGCCGCCTCCAGGGTGGCGGATTGAAAACCAGGTACGCTGGGCCGGAAAAGTGCCGAGCGTACCTGTTAGTTTTTTGATAACTAGCAAAAGTAGTCAGATTGTGCCGAACTTGTGTTCGGAACATCTGTAGTGACGTAAGAATCTATCTGTGTCGGACTGAGTCCGGCGGATCGAAGCTTACGTCACAAAATTCTACTTTTGCCGGTATCTAGGGCTTGATAACTAAGGCGATTCAGCCTCGCCACAAATACACTCTGGAATTCCAGCGTATTTGAGGTTGACGGCTTGATAACTAGGCCCCAAAGTCTATTTTGTCTGTTTCAAGCCACTTGTCTGGTAGAAACTTCCAGTTTTCTCTGTGATGTGTTGTCTTGGTGTCTCCCAGGAGTATGGTATTTCTAGAGTGTATTCTCTGGTCACCAATTCATTTTTGCTCCTTCTAGTCCTGATTCTATTCATGTGGCTGTTCCCAAAAAGGTGCTACGGAGGATAACAACTATAGACCAAGGGCTAGATCAGCATTGGTTCTCCTGAGAGCATAAATTACCTCATATGATTGGGGTAATCTCTGGTAAGAAGACAACCATCTACCAGTAATATTATTGTTGAATTGTATTTTGAATTTTATATGCATCAAATGCTACTAATAGTTTTTTGATTAATCATACACAATATCAATTTCTAGCGATCGAATAACCATACTGTATATTTGTATATTTGTGCGCGGAAGCATTATTGATTTATTCTCTTGTTCTTTAACATATATATATATATATATATATATATATATATATATATATATATATACTGTATATGCCTCCCTACAGAAATTGAGAAAACAAGGTTTGTTTTCACAGTAATCAAAGCAGGCAGCTGTCTATGGACATATCATTTCTCAGGGTGTTTTGCTCACTGCAGCCTATCTCTGGGCTGACAATAGTAAATGCACATGATGGTGATATCACCTATATAAAACAAGCAGCTTGATAAGAACCTAGTTAATTTGTGCCTTTTGTACAATAAAACCAGCCTTCACTGTTAAGATGTAGGGACTTTTGAAACTCACTATTGCTACGCCAAATTTTAAACTAATGTACTAATATGTACAGCAAAACAATTAGATTATTTTGCTGTACATATTGTAACTTACAATGCAGCTTCTCTCAGCAAAGGTTTAGTATAAATGCACAAAGTATTAGCAAAACCAAGTTAAAATGAAACTATAATGTTCTCAACACAGTTTACTTTGCATCCAGTTTCATTGTTGTATGTGTTGTTATGTTCTGTCATCAGTTTATTCACTTTTCTTGTATTCTGAGATACTTCTATAAGCAATTGCAAAATAGATTTGCTCTTTCACACAAAGAAAAGAACTTGTCTTTTTTTACTTACACCGCCCTGTTACCATCATTGTCCCCAAGCAGCGGAGTAGATGGCTGGTGAAAGCCATGCTGGAGAACCAAAGGTCGGGAGGCGGTTTGCTAACCAAGGCCTCGCTTCCATTGAGTCGTAATTCAGTTTGCGTGCACTCGAAAACCGTTAAATATGCTGTCGAAAGCAATAGCGTTTAACGACTGTTTCCAATGGCGCGTTATACCTCAATATCGGCTGCCGGACTTCGGCTGCCGAAAAGATTTTCGCGTCCCATAGAAAGTAATAGAAGCCGTTAATCGATAAATTATACCAGGTTTCCATTGAAAGCGCTAACCGTTAATACACTGTCGGAGGCTGTCGATACATTGAGAAATATTACCCCCAGCTCAACTAGGTGTAAAGGAGGAAAAAGTTGTTTATCATGAAGATGAGTTTTATTATTACAGATTTACCCTCATTCAAATGTAATTTTCAATGTGAAAATCATATTTATTCAATACAAAACGATGACACATTAAAGTTATAATGTGTCATAGTACTAATATTTATAAAATATATGTAATGTCATGTCTGCTAAAGCAGATAATACATTTGCAATATTTAGACTATTAACCAAAATACATAAGTGCTTAATATTACATACTTCAAGAGATATGAAGTATTGTCTTTAACATGGAGTTATTGAAACATTTTAAAAGTGCATTGTGCATTGGTCCCAGGGAGAGTCTGTGTCTGTTCATATGATGTCAATTAAAATGTATTAATCACCTCTATATCATGGCAATCACATATATGTTGTATATACATCAGTGCTTAAATATCCTAAAGATACATTTATCTAATTATTCTAAATATTGAATAATAATCTTGACAAAAAGGAGTGCATTAGTCATGATAGGTATTAGTCATGATAGGTATATATTTCAGATATTACATTCCACATAGGACTATAAGAATGAATGCAAGGTATTTGGCCATATCAACAGGAAGGAGTATTTACTTTTCAACTCTTCTATAACTGTATAACCCTTATTAGCTTCATCTGAAGGAGCAAACAACATATGCTTGTGGAATATAAATCATAACAATTACACATGTCACGTTGACTTATGTTAGATAGCATATACTGTATAAATTTCAGACACGTATCCCCAAGTATTCTTAAACGGCATAATATGATATCCTCAATAAAAGGACACATAAATTTATCAACAATGTACACCTGCATATTAATTGACATCATGTGAAATAAAAATGAATAAAGCTGTTCATTTTTAGCAGATAAACAGCTATTAGAATAATATTAAGATATATGTTCAAATTTGGATTAGAAAAATGGATGCATATTTATGAGATGAAAATCGCACTTAAAAAAGTGCTTTAGTGCAAAAATTAGATATGATATATCTTGGGTTGAAAAAAAAGAATATTAATTAATTCTTGCGGCGGGATTTTGCCTTTGGAGGAGAGGTACTTAGGGGGGCAGTGTGGCGTCTTGTGCGACGCCCACCAGCTGAATGTGAGGCTAATATCCGCGATTCAGGGTCCTGCAGGGAGATGACAGAGGATGCAAGGGAGGATGGAGTTTGGGGCCTATCCGCGAGCCTCTCCACTGCCTCTGCCAGGCGGACGAGTGAGGCATTATGGATGTCCATTTGGCTCTGTATCCTTCTCAAATCCTGCTGCTGCTGGAGCCTGGACAGCCTAAGCTCTCTATGTATGAGCCTCAGTAGATCATCCTGCTGGGACTGTGCCGGACCCTGTTGTACATTTGGTGTCTCAGGAACTAATAATTGGCTGGTTCCAGGGCTGTCTCTCCGTATTGGTGACTGTGAGGTTGTCTGTGATGGCACTGTTGGCAATACATTGGTGGGTGCAGTGGGTGGTGGTGTGGATTCCTGTTGTGCCATAGGAGTGGGAGGCATATAGTACAGATGATGCAGATCTGTATGCTGCTGTGGTGGGTGCATCATCTGCTGCTGAGGATAATGATGTCGTGGTGGGTGCATCATCTGTTGCTGAGGAGGATGTTGTGGTGGGTGCATCATCTGCTGCTGAGGAGGATGTTGTGGGGGGTGCATCATCTGCTGCTGAGGAGGATGTTGTGGGGGGTGCATCATCTGCTGCGGTGGGTGCAGCTGTGGGGGCTGTGCCATTTGTTGCTGCGAAGTATGCATGAACTGCCATTGTTGAGGAGGATGAGTCTGCTGGGGTTCAGAACCCAAAACATGAAATGTTGTCTCCGAAGTAGATGGAGAAGGGCATGATACATCCTCCACCTCATATGCCCTAGGCTGCTGCATATCATCTTCTAAGAGGCTGATATAGGAGGTAGTGTCACCATAGATATCCTCATCCTCCTCAGTGAATGTAGGAACATCCTGCTGTGGTGTTGGTGCAGCTTCATACTCCTCCTGTTCGGAACCTACAAATAAATATACGGTATGTTTACATTATCTATCTAATAGAATATATTACTTTGTAGCATAACAACACAGACTATTATATTCCATATTTATGTGTATATATGTACACACACACACACATACACACACACACATACACATACACACATACACACACACATACACATACACACATACACACACACATACACATACACACACACATACACACATACACACACACATACACACACACACACACACACACACATACACACACATACACACACACACATACACATACACACACATACACACACACACATACACACACACACACACACATATAGTGTGTTTGGGATAAAATCAAAGCATATATGACCATAACTGAGGAATCTTTATAGACTGTGTCTTAAAGGAACATTGTTAAAGGGACACTGTACCCAAATATTTTCTTTTGTGCTTCAGATAGAGCATGCAATTGTATTCAACTTTCGGATTTACTCCTATTTTCAAATGTTCTTTATTCTCTTGGTATCTTTATTTGAAATGCAAGAATGTAAGTTTAGATGGTGGCCCATTTTTGGTGAACAACCTAGGTTGTCCTTGCTGATTGGTGGATAAATGCATCCACCAATCAAAAACTGCTGTCCAGAGTTCTGAACCTAGAAAAAAAAGCTTACATGTCTTATTTTTCATATAAAGATAGCAAGAGAATGAAGAGAAATTCATAATAGGAGTAAATTAGAAAGTTGCTTAAAATTGCATGCTGTATCTGAATCACAAAATAAAAATTTTGGGTACAGTGTCCCTTTAAGGACAATGACACATGATTTATATGAAATGCTTAATATTCTTGGATATTATATTATCAATATTCTTGCTTGTCGGAGCAGATATACAATACAGAGTGCTTGCTGAACATATTAAATACAACTATGTAAATTTAGATTCATAGCTAAACACAGATGGGTATTTATGATATACAACATATATACATCACATATATGGTTATATTTAATATTGAATATTCACCTTCATACACCTCTTCAGGTGGCACAGAGGTGTCCATTGTCCCCTTACATCCGTAAACAGATTCATCCGAGATGACATTGGACAGCATCTCCTCCCATGACCTTAGGTGTATTCTCTTGCTAGGACCACCACCTGTCCCACGTGCATATTTGGCCTGCTGTGCCAGCTTAGCTTTGGTTTCCCTCCTGCAGTCATGATAGCGGTGTTTAATGCTGGCAGTAGAACGATTACGTCCTAAGCAGCTGACTGCCACTCAAATCTCCTCCCACAGCTTATTCCGGACAGCCGGCCTCAGGTTAGGGTTCTCCAGCTGAGCTGCCCTCTCCAAGTATGCCTCAACAAGAGCCTCCTTCTCCTCCTCAGAGTACCTCTCCTCTCTTAGCCTGCCCTTCACACATGAAGGGCCAGCAGACACAGACTCTCCCTCCTGTGACTGGGGACCAGCCCTCTCTACCTCCTCTGTCCCTGCAGGCTGTGACAGGCTACCACCAGCCCCACCCCCAGTTGCCACAGTCTGCCCCACTTTCCCTTTTCTTTTTATGCCTAGCTGAGGCTGACTCCTCCTCACTCCTCCCACCTCCATTCCTCTTCCACCCTCTCTCCTTCCCTCCTCTGCCAGGGTTTGAGGAAGGACAAATCCTCCACCCAAACCTCGGCCCCTATTCCTGCCCATACTACTCCCTACTTCCCCCCTCCCCCTCCCTCTATCCACCCTCACCACTGCCCTCCCCCTAGCCACCCCCTTCCCAACTCCACTAGGCCTATCCATCCCTTTCTCCTTCCTCCCTAACTCTAACCTAACACTAAAGTCCCTAGCTTACCTAACTACACTAATTCACCTAACTAAACCCTAAATTAAATAGCCCCAAAACTAACTACCTAACCTATCTAGACCCTAACTATCTCTATTCTATATCCCTCAAAATAAAAATAAAATGTGGGGGTGAAAATAAACAAAGGGATGTAAATGAAAAAGGAAAAACTAAGGAGGATTAGAACAAAATTATAGAAAAATAATAAGGGATGCAAATTAAGAAAGGGGTGAGCTATATAGTCAAATGAAACAAAAAATATGGGATGTTAAAAAAAAAAAAAAATAGGATGGGCAAAATGTATATATAAAAAAACAAGTTATATAGTGAGGAAGGGAAGGGTAGTCAAAGGGGGGATGGGAAGTGGAATAAGGGGATTAATGAAAGGAGTAATAAAGGAAGATGGGGATATGGGGGTTAATGAAAAAAAAAATGTGAATGTGTTTGTATCAAATAAAAGTGTGTATGTGTGTGTGTGTGTATTTGTGTGTATAAACTAATGTGTGTTAATTAACTAATGTATGGATGTGTGTGTGTGTGTTCCTAATATTATATGAGGCCTACAATAAGAATATATGAAAATCAAATATCAAACTCTCCACTAACTCTCAAACAACTCTCAAAAACCCAAAACTCCTACCAACGCAACTAGCTCCCGTGTCTTTCTCTCTAGAGGCGATCACAGGTAAAGAGCGCAGGCGCAAACCGTTATTCTTATAGACAGAGGTCGGGTTACCATGGCAATGCACTTGTTATGGCGCGCTTTTCGACAAATCCGACATCGGTTGGCAACGCAAACTTACGTACGGCCGAAAAGAGCGACTGCGCGCAACACGCTAATCTTTTCAATGGAAACCTGGTACTAAAATGGAGCCGTAAATTACTTTTAGCTGTCGTCCGCTTCGGTAGCTTACGGCTCCATTTTTAACGACTCAATGGAAGCGAGGCCCTAGTTGGCATCTGAAAGCCAGAGCAAGCATGGAGGCTGTGGACGGCCAGGGGCTGCAGGTTGGCTTGCTTGTGCCAGTGAGGATGGAGTGTGGAGGCGACTCGCAGATCCTGTTTCTGTATGCCCCCCCACTCCCGTCCTGGGCCCTCCTCATGTCCTGAACCTCCCAAGCAGTGTGCGACCTTTGTGATTCTGGAAGTTCCGCCACTGTTTTGTGCACACTGCCTAAATAGTTAAATATCCCCAAAAGTGTGGGGACTGATTAAGGCAGCTTGCATTTCCAGTCCTGTGTAAAAAGTATACAGTTTAAAACCCAGACATGTGGTAACTCTGTCAGGGGGGACAATTGCCCTGTTGCCCCCACGAATCCACAATCGTTTTTCTGTAGTATAGTGGTCTCCCCACCCATTTCACCTTTTTTCTCTAGTGTAGTTCCTCATTCCTTCCTCTCCCATAATTTGTTTGGGCAGTTTAGGGCCCATCCCACTCCCCCTTCCACTGCCACCCACCAACTTTCCCTCCCACACCTCCCGCCGGCATCAGCACATGATCGTTACAGATAGTGTCATTATGTGTAACGATCTGGCATCTGCCTTCATATGGAACTGCAGCACCTGATCTGATTGGTTAAACATAGTAGGAAGGTGAGATATTAAAAGTGTTTGTATTACACACTACTGAAGCAATCAGGGCCCATACTTTTTCATGGGTTTAATGTTTAAATAGCTTTTTTAAATTTTCTGTACAGAGATTGGTTTGTTTCAAGATTTGTTCTTTTCAGGTGTTGTAGTAGGTGTAGTAACTGAATCTAGTTGGTCTTGACAATGTGTAGTTTAAGTGCTTCTGTCATCAAATATTCCTGGTATTTATTTAATCCACAGGATCATCAAACGTTACATTTCCTCAAAAGAAAAGAAGAGATAGAAACATAGGGGCCTATTTATTATTGTGCTAGCGGACATGATCTGATATTGCGGATCATGTCCAACTGTACATCGATAAATGTCGGCATTTATCATTGCACCAGCAGTTCTTGTGATGCCACTCCCTGCAGATATGCAGCCAATCGGCCGCTAGCAGGGAGTGTCAATCAACCCGATCGTATTAGATCGGGTTGATTTCTGGCGGTGTGTGTCCGCTGGAGGCTCTCCGGAAACACGGGGCATCAAGCTCCATATGGAGTTTGATAAATATGCCCCATAGTGTAACTTTGTCTCACTCCTAAATTGCTTTTTTAGATGGTAGCAGGTATTAATTAGAGCCACTATAGCTCTGAGTAAAAAGCATTATATAAATCCCAGTGGCAATCTAGATCTCTTCTAAATATATTTATTAAAAACAATTCTATGGGTCTGAATTATCAAGCTCCGATTGGAGCTTGATGCCCCTGTTTCCGTGTGAGCCTTCAGGCTCACCGAAACAGCAGTTATAAAGCAGCGGTCTAAAGGCCGCTGCTCCATAACTTGTCCGTCTGCTCTGAGGCTGCAGACATCAATCTGCCCGATCCTATACAATCTGGCTGATTGACACCCCCTGCTAGCGGTCTGCAGAGTCTTCAGGGGGCGGCATTGCACAAGCATTTATCGATGTGTGGCGGACATGATACGCTACATTGTATCATGTCCGCTCGCACTTTCATAAATCGGCCCCATATAACTAAAAAAGAGGTATAACAATCACTTTTGGGGTATTAAACCAAGAGCTCTGATTGTATGCCACAATAGTGGCACTCTATCATTAGCACGGGTGTGATATTGCAATATCACGTCCAGGTTAACTTGCATGCATATGAGGACCTTGCGTAAAGGATTAGGGCATTAAAAAAAGTTGCACCAAAAACAATATAAATACATTAAAATAAACAGCTACACAATCTAATAAAAATATTCTTATAAATATTAATAATAAAAAAAGTTATGTGTTCAAATGTATATGGTATAAGACAAGGTATTTGAATTGAAAGGGCTATAATATACAGTCATGGCCAAAAATATTGGCATCCCTGCATTTCTGTCAGATAATGCACAACTTCGCCCAGAAAATTATTGCAATTACAAATGTTTAGGCATTCTCATGTTTATTTCTTTTGTTTGTATTGGTGTGACACAAAAAAGTGGAGAAAAGAAAGCCAAATCTGACAAATTCCATGCAAAACTCCAAAAATGGACTGGACAAAATTATTGGCACCTTCTCAAAATTATAAGAAATAATTGCATTCCAAGTTTGTGATGCTCCTGTAATTTGTAATTAAACTCCCTGTATCAGTTAACAGGTGCCGACAATATAGAAATCACACTGGCAACCAGTTAAAATGGCGAAAAATTGACTCAACCTTTCTGTTGTGTGTCTCTGTGTGCCACACTGAGCATGGAGAAGAGAAAAGGCAGCAAAGAATTGTCTGAGGATTTGAGAACAAAAATTGTGGAAAAGCATGGACGATCTCAAGGTTACAAGTCCATCTCCAAAGATCTTAATGTTCCTGTGTCCACTGTGCGCAACATTGTCAAGAAGTTAACAGCCCATGGTACTGTAGCTAATCTCCCTGGACATGGACGAAAGAGAAAAATTGATCAAAGATTGCAACAAAGATTGTTCGAATGGTGGATAAAGAACCTTGATCAACTTCCAAACAAATTCAAGCTGACCTTCAGGCACAGGGTACAAATGTGTCAGCTCGCACTATACGTCGCCATGTGAATGAAAAGGGATGCTATGGTAGGAGACCCAGAAGGACCCCACTGCTGACGCAGAAACATAAAAAAGCCAGATTGGAGTTTGCCAAAACTTACATGAGGAAGCCAAAATCATTTTGGAAGAATGTGCTGAGGACAGACGAAACAAAATTACAGCTTTTTAGTAAAGCTCATCATTCTACTGTTTTCAGAAAAAGAAATGAGGCTTTTAAAGAAAAGAATACAGTCCCTACAGTCAAGCATGGTGGAGGTTCACTGATGTTTTGGGGTTGCTTTGCTGCTTCAGGCACTTGGTGTCTTGACTGTGTGCATGGCATTATGAAATCTGAAGACAATTGATTTTAGTTACTTTTTCCAAGGGATGTGCTACCAAATATTAAATTGAGGGTGCCAATAATTTTGTCCAGTCCATTTTTAGAGTTTTGCGTGGAATGTGTCAGAGTGGGGCAGTGCAGAAATAGATGGCCAGAGTTACTGATGCACAGAGGGCCACTCTGTGGCCCTCTCTGCATCATGCAGCTGTGGTGCCGATCGTTGGTGGTGTGGGTGGGTTAGGAGGGAGGCGGGTGGGCGGCCCATCGCTGCAGGGGGGAAGGCGTGGGTGGGACTGATATGCTACGGTAATAAAAAAAACTCTGAGAGCAGTAGGGAGGGGGAAGGAGGGAGGAGGGAAGGTGGTAGAGGGGGATCCTATGGTGGAGGATTAGATTAGAGGGTAGGGAAAGGATCTTGGAGGGGGGTAAATGAGGGAAGGAGGAGGGAGTTGGGAAGCTACACAGAATTATTATTATTAAATACATTAAATAATAGAAAACTGGGTACTGGGAGACAGCTGCCAGTACCTAAGATGGAGAAAATTGGTTAGAAGGGGGAGGGTTAGAGAGCTTTTTTGGGAGGATCAGGGAGGTTGGGGGGTAAGGGGGGAATCCTACACTGCAAAAAATATATAATATATATATATATATATATATATATATTTTTTTTTTTTTTTTCAAAAGCCTTATATTTTCATACTGGCAGACTTTCTGCCAGTTCTTAAGATGAGGGTGACCATTGAGGGGTGGGGGAGGGAAGAGAGCTGTTTTAGAGGGATCAGGGGGTGGGAAGTGTCAGGTGGGAGGGTAATCTCTACACTAAGGCTAAAATTAACCCTAAAAGCTACCTGATTAACCCCTTCACTACTGGGAATAATACAAGTATGGTGCGCAGCTGCAATTAGCGACCTTCTAATTGCCAAAAAGCAATGGCAAAGCCATATATGTCTGCTATTTCTGAACAAAGAGAAGCTTTAACAACCATTTGTGCCCTAATTGCACAAGCTGTTTGTAAATAATTTCAGAGAGAAACCTAAAGTTTGTGAAAAAGTGAAAGTTTTTTTTTATTTGATCGTATTTGGCGGTGAAATGGTGGCATGAAATACACCAAAATGGGCCTAGATCAATACTTTGGGTTGCCTACTAAAGAAAAATATGATTTTGATAGGTAAATAAGAAAAAAGGCTCTATTTCTGTTTAAATGTAGTGATGGCAAAAATGCTAAAAATTCTATGGTCTTTTGAGGAAGTTTTAGTCTGAAATGCCTGGTCCTTAAGGGGTTAAAATGGTATTCTCTATCTGAATCATGAGGAAAATAATGTGGGTTTCATGTGCTTTTAAATACAGGGAGTGCAGAATTATTAGGCAAGTTGTATTTTTGAGGATTAATTTTATTATTGAACAACAACCATGTTCTCAATGAACCCAAAAAACTCATTAATATCAAAGCTGAATAGTTTTGGAAGTAGTTTTTAGTTTGTTTTTAGTTATAGCTATTTTAGGGGGATATTTGTGTGTGCAGGTGACTATTACTGTGCATAATTATTAGGCAACTTAACAAAAAACAAATATATACCCATTTCAATTATTTATTTTTACCAGTGAAACCAATATAACATCTCAACATTCACAAATATACATTTCTGACATTCAAAAACAAAACAAAAACAAATCAGTGACCAATATAGCCACCTTTCTTTGCAAGGACACTCAAAAGCCTGCCATCCATGGATTCTGTCAGTGTTTTGATCTGTTCACCATCAACATTGCGTGCAGCAGCAACCACAGCCTCCCAGACACTGTTCAGAGAGGTGTACTGTTTTCCCTCCTTGTAAATCTCACATTTGATGATGGACCACAGGTTCTCAATGGGGTTCAGATCAGGTGAACAAGGAGGCCATGTCATTAGATTTTCTTCTTTTATACCCTTTCTTGCCAGCCACGCTGTGGAGTACTTGGACGCGTGTGATGGAGCATTGTCCTGCATGAAAATCATGTTTTTCTTGAAGGATGCAGACTTCTTCCTGTACCACTGCTTGAAGAAGGTGTCTTCCAGAAACTGGCAGTAGGACTGGGAGTTGAGCTTGACTCCATCCTCAACCCGAAAAGGCCCCACAAGCTCATCTTTGATGATACCAGCCCAAACCAGTACTCCACCTCCATCTTGCTGGCGTCTGAGTCGGACTGGAGCTCTCTGCCCTTTACCAATCCAACCATGGGCCCATCCATCTGGCCCATCAAGACTCACTCTCATTTCATCAGTCCATAAAACCTTAGAAAAATCAGTCTTGAGATATTTCTTGGCCCAGTCTTGACGTTTCAGCTTGTGTGTCTTGTTCAGTGGTGGTTGTCTTTCAGCCTTTCTTACCTTGGCCATGTCTCTGAGTATTGCACACCTTGTGCTTTTGGGCACTCCAGTGATGTTGCAGCTCTGAAATATGGCCAAACTGGTGGCAAGTGGCATCTTGGCAGCTGCACGCTTGACTTTTCTCAGTTCATGGGCAGTTATTTTGCGCCTTGGTTTTTCCACACGCTTCTTGCGACCCTGTTGACTATTTTGAATGAAACGCTTGATTGTTCGATGATCACGCTTCAGAAGCTTTGCAATTTTAAGAGTGCTGCATCCCTCTGCAAGATATCTCACTATTTTTTACTTTTCTGAGCCTGTCAAGTCCTTCTTTTGACCCATTTTGCCAAAGGAAAGGAAGTTGCCTAATAATTATGCACACCTGATATAGGGTGTTGATGTCATTAGACCACACCCCTTCTCATTACAGAGATGCACATCACCTAATATGCTTAATTGGTAGTAGGCTTTCGAGCCTATACAGCTTGGAGTAAGACAACATGCATAAAGAGGATGATGTGGTCAAAATACTAATTTGCCTAATAATTCTGCACTCCCTGTAGACATTAGATGTATACTAGCTATTAAATACGCAATTGTAAAATATATGGCATAAATGTATTTTTTGCCCTGTTTACAAGGTTTTAGAAACAAAAGCATTTCAGGGATATCATATAACCAATGCCATTGGAAAGCATGGAGGATTCCATGTCCCTGAGACAAATTAGAAACTGACAAACGGCCCAATTTTCAATATGTCACCCAGTGCACCTGCCAGGCGAAATGTTATAAAAAAGTAATCTGACCTTCGCTGTAAGAGATTGTTCCTACTGTTCACACTCTGTAGGTAGTAAACTTACTTATATATTGCTTACAATTTGTCTTACGTTGCAATTGGATTGATGAATGTTTTGTTATTGTTTGAAAGTATCAAGTGTAAAATAGAAAGGCAATGACTACCGAAGTCAGATAGATCTCTGGTTGCCTGTGCACATTTTTGAACAATCTCACTACTTAAAGAGATAGTAAAGTCGAAATTAAACTTTAATGGACTAAACAGAGCATGACATTTAAAAAGATTTCTACTTTACTTCTGCTATTAATTTTGCTTAGTTCTTGCTGCCAACTGACAGAAGGTGGAGCTTGTGCATGTGTGATGGTTACAGGGGTAAACTACAGGACAATAAGGCTACAGCCTACAGTAAGCCCAGCAGCCGTACCGGAACCACTACATGATGTCACACAGTCACAATCAAATTTTGGGGCTAGCCACATCACTCGTTGGTGGGGGCGGGGCTAACACAGGTGGGGGCGGGGCTAAGGCAACCAGAGGCCCACAAGGCATTTGCCTGGTATGCCCTATGGCCAGTCCGGACATGTCTCTTAGTACTCCTAATTGAGCTCAGTAGCATCCATGTGTCTCTAGTCATCTGACAGTAGTGTTTGCAACATTGTTTATAGCAATGTTATACATAGACACAAACACTGCTGCCATAGGCTGTTAAAGACACGTGCATTCTCCTGAGCTCCTATCAGCTTACCTAGCTTTACTCTTAACAAAGGATATTAAAAGAACAAAGTAAATTTGATAATAAAAGTAAATTTGAAAGTGGTTTAAATCACATGCTCTATCTGAATCATGAAAGTTTAATTTTGACTTTACGGTCCCTTTAATGTAGATGTGAAGCTATATGCATTGAAGTAATACAAAAATAGGGGAGCACTAAAAAAGCTAGGTAAATAAGAGGGATTACAAGACTTTATAAATATAGAATTAAAATTTAATCACATTAGATAAAAAGAAAGAATTAATAAATTGTGTACAATGGATATGTGTTTTATATATGTGTTAAATAGGAAAGTGTATACTTATTAAAGTGCAAATAAATGTTAGTAAAAACGTTCATACGTTATAAAGTGGTGATGGTACATATGTCTTTAAGTGCAAATAGTTTGAATGCAAAACTTATTTCATTGCAAACTTTAAAATAACAATAGAAACAGCGCTGTTATGAATAAAAGGAAAAAATGAGAAAATGACTGTGGCCACAATCTAAAAAATTAAAACCAAAAAGGCATGTACCTTCATTCAACATCACATTTACTCCTTGTAGTGGAAGTTAGCACGCCTAGTGCTCGTCAAAATGCCACTATAGTAACTATATACTTTTTTACATCATACGTTCATGCCTTTTTGGTTTTAATTTTTTTAGATTGGGGCCACAGTAATTTTTTAATTTTTTCCTTTTATTCATAACAGCGCTGTTTCTATTGTTATTTTAAAGTTTGCAATTAAATAAGTTTTGCATTCAAACTATTTGCACTTAAAGACATATGTACCATCACCACTTTATAACGTATGAACGTTTTTACTAACATTTATTTGCACTTTAATAAGTATACACTTTCCTATTTAACACATATATAAAACACATATCCATTGTACACAATTTATTAATTCTTTCTTTTTATCTAATGTGATTAAATTTTAATTCTATATATATAAAGTCTTGTAATCCCTCTTATTTACCTAGCTTTTTTAGCGCTCCCCTATGTTTGTATTACTTTTGTCCTTTTTTCTGAGTATTGGGAGATATCAGAGCTTTTTGGGGTAGCTTATAGGTAACCTGGTGCGAGTGTATAGACTACTCCTGTTTGTAAGCTATATGCTTTGGTAATGGAACCCTTGGCGGAGATATAGTAGGGGTTATTCTGCATAATATGACACAAAAAGTCGAACTCTTTGCTGATGACATCTAATCCAAACACATCTCTGCTGGCCTTATTTGACTAAACAAAATTCAGCACTATTAGCAATTATAAGCTTTATCTAACAAAAACTGGAGAATACGCCATCCATGTGCTGGAAGTTGAGTTATTAGGTTTAAAAACTAACAGCTATATTACGAGTTTTGCGTTATGAGTGAAAAATCAGCGTTATGGCTCTTTTTCACTACTGGTATTACAGGTGTTCTAGCTATATCTGTACCGCACACCTTTTTGGCCGTCACGCAACATAAGTACCGCACTTTTTAAAAAGTCCTTTTTCAATGGGACTTCCATAGCGCCAGTATTACGACGAGTTTGCCTGTCCAGCCAAAAAGTGAGTGGTACAGCCTATAACTACAAGATCTGTACCGCCACCTGAAAGTCAGTAGTTATGGGTTTTACGTTACAAAGTTGTAGCATAAAACTCATAACTAAAGTGTTACAAAGTACACTAACACCCATAACATACCTATTAACCCCTAAACTGAGGCCCTCCCGCATCGCAAATACTAAAATAAAATTATTGACCTCTAATCTGCAGCTTCTAATCGCCGCCACTATAATAAACATATTAACCCCTAATCTGCCGCTCCTAATAGCCGCCACTATAATAAACATATTAACCCCTAAACCACCGCACTCCCGCATCGCAAACACTAGTTAAATATTATTAACCCCTAATCTGTTGTCCCCAATGGCGTGACCACCTACATACACTTATTACCCCTATTCTGCTGTCCCTAACATTGCCGCAACCTACATTACTGTTATTAGCCCCTAATCTGTTGCCCCCAAAATCGCTGCCACCTAACTACACTTATTAACCCCTAAACTGCTGCACCCAATGTCGCAACCACTATACTAAAGTTATTAACCCCTAAACTTAATCCTAAATCTAACCCTAACCCTAACGTAACCCTAACCCTAACACCCACTAACTTTAACCTAATTAAAATAATTACAAATAAAAATTACAATTAATACCTAAATTATTCCTATTTAAAACTAAATAAATACTTACCTGTAAAATAAAACCTAAGCTAGCTACAATATAACTAATAGTTATATTGTATCTAGCTTATGTTTTATTTTTATTTCACAGGTAAGATTGTATTTATTTTAACTAGGTAGACTAGTTAGTAAATAGTTATTAACTATTTACTAGCTACCTAGTAAAAATAAATACAAATTTACCTGTGAAATAAAACCTAACCTGTCTTACAGTTAAACCTAACATTACACTAAAATTAAATAAATTACATTAATTAAATACAATTAACTAAGTTACAAAAACAAAACAAAACACTAAGTTATACAAAATAAAAAATAAATGATCAAATATTTTAACTAATTACACCTAATCTAATAGCCCTATCAAAATAAAAAAAGCCCCCCCAAAATAATAAAACCCCTAGCCTACACTAATCTGCCAATAGCCCTTAAAAGGGCCTTTTGCGGGGCATTACCCCAAAGAAATCAGCTCTTTAACCTATATACAAAAATACAAACAACCCCCCAACAGTAAAACCCACCACCCACACAACCAACCCCCCAAATAAAATCCGATCTAAATAAACTTAGGCTACCCATTGCCCTGAAAAGAAGTCCTCAATGAAGCCTGAAGAAGTCTTCATCCAAGCGGCAAGAAGTCCTCAACAAACCCAGGAAAAGTCTTCATCCAAGCGGCAAGAAGTTATCATCCAGGCGGGCAGAAGTCTTCATCCAGACGGCATCTTCTATCTTCATCCTTCCGGCGCGGAGCGGGTCCATCTTCAAGACATCCGACGTGGAGCATCCTCTGCATATGGTCCCAGCCGTACACTTAAGGCTCCCTTTAAGGGACGTCATCCAAGATGGCGTCCCTTTCGAACAGCCAATAGAATGCAAGCTCAATCCCATTGGCTAATTGGGTCAGCCAATAGGATTAAAGCTCAAGCCTATTGGCTGATTGCATCAACCAATAGGATTTTTTACCCTTGAATTCTATCAGCCAATCGGAATTCAAGGGACGCTATCTTGGATGACGTCCCTTAAAGGGAACCTTCAGTGTACGGCTGGGACCGTATGAAGAGGATGCTCCGCGCCGGATGTCTTGAAGAAGGACCCGCTCCGCGCCGGCCGTCTGGATGAAGACTTCTACCCGCCTGCATGATGACTTCTTGTCACTTGGCTGAAGATTCTCCCGGCTTCGTTGAGGACTTCTTGCCGCTTGGATGAGGATGGATGTCCGGTCTTCAAAAACTGTGGATCTTCGCGGGTTAGTGTTAGGTTTTTTTAAAGGTTTATTGGGTGGGTTTTATTTTTAGCTTAGGGTTTTGGGCAATGTAAAAGAGCTAAATGCCCTTTTAAGGGCAATGCCCTTCCAAATGCCCTTTTCAGGGAAATGGGGAGCTTAGGTTTATTTAGATAGGATTTTATTTGGGGGGTTGGTTGTGTGGGTGGTTGGTTTTACTGTTGGGGGGTTGTTTGTATTTTTATTTTTTTTTACAGGTAAAAGAGCTGATTTCTTTGGGGCAATGCCCCGCAAAAGGCCCTTTTAAGGGCTATTGGCAGTTTAGTGTAGGCTAGGGTTTTTTTTTTATTTTGGGGGGGCTTTTTTATTTTGGTAGAGCTATTAGATTAGGAGTAATTTGTTTTTATTTTTGATAATTTCTTTTTTATTTTGTGTAATTTAGTGTTTATTATTTTTTGTAATTTAGATAAATGTATTTTTTTAATTTAATTTATTTAATTTTATGTTTTATGTTAGTTTTTTATGTTAGGTGTTAGTGTGAGACAGGTTAGGTTTTATTTTACAGGTAAATTTGAATTTATTTTAACTAGGTAGCTAGTAAATAGTTAATAACTATTAACTAACTAGTCTACCTAGTTACAATAAATACAAACTTAACTGTGAAATAAAAATAAAACCTAAGATAGCTACAATGTAACTATTAGTTATATTGTAGCTTGCTTAGGGTTTATTTTACAGGTAAGTATTTATTTTTAAATAGGAATTATTTAGAATTATTTTAATTATATTAAAGTTAGGGGTGTTAGGGTTAGGGTTACGTTAGGGTTAGGGTTAGGTTTAGGAGTTAATATATTTATCTAGTGTTAGTGCTGTGGGAGGCCAGAGGTTTAGGGGTTAATAACTTTAGTATAGTGGCGGCGGCGACGTTGGGGGCGTCAGATTAGGGGTTAATAAATTTATGTAGGTGGCAGCGACATTGGGGGCGGCAGATTAGGGGTTAACAAGTGTAATGTAGGTGTCTGCGATGTTGGGGGTGGCCAAGGGCGGACTGAGACCAATAGGGGCCCCGGGCAAAAATTAGGGAAGGGCCCTCACTGTCTCATACTGACCCAAATGTATCAAAATGTATGCAAATGAAAATGGTAGCCTCCCTACCATGCCCCTACCAGGCCCTACAACCTCCAGGGCCAGGCTCCCCAATGTCAAGGGCCAGAGACAGAGCCCCCAACCTCAAAGACCAGAACAACCCAAACTTTTGGGCCCCCGAGCAACAAACCTCACATCCTGGCACAAGGCCCCCATTCTGGGGCCAGGGTCCCCACTACACCAACACTTAACTGCTTAGTTACTGATAATGCAGCTGTCAGCAGCACCAGCTTAAGCATCAGACCAGGATCCATGGAGATGCCATTTGTGGGCCCCCTAACATGCTGGGCCCTCGGTCCAGGTCTTATTTGGCCGGCTGGTCAGTCCGCCCCTGGAGGCGGCAGATTAGGGGTGTTTAGACTTGGTGTTAGGGTGTTAGGTTTAAACATACATTTTCTTTCCCCATAGACATAAATGGGGCTGCGTTACAGAGCTTTACGCTCCGTCATTGTAGGTGTTAGGCTTTTTTTAGCCGCTCTCCCTATTGATGTCTATGGGGAAATCGTGCACGAGCATGTCAAAGCAGCGCTGGTATGTGTGTGCGGTATGGAGCTCAACGCTGCCATATCGCCCGCAAACGCTGTTTTTTTGCAAACCTGTAATAGCAGCGCTATTAAAGGTGAGCGGTGGAAATAACTTGAAAGTTATGAGTGAGCCACTCGTAACGCAAAACTCGTAATCTGGCTGTAAATATTCTTTTGCCTGGTCTTGTGAGATGATTAAACATTGGGATTATATTTATCTCATAGCACATTTCATTCAACTCTGTCCAACTTCTCATAACCATAACAGAACATACGTTCCACAGGGACACACCAGGTCTCTCCTGGTGGTGTAGAATAGCGGCATTTAAGATGAGTCTTTTAACCAAACTCACTTACGCCTAGATTTAGAGTTCTGCGGCCAAAGGGGTGCGTTAGCTACGCTGGCTTTTTTCTGGCCGCACCTTTTAAATACCGCTGGTATTTAGAGTTCACAGAATGGCTGCGTTAGGCTCCAAAAAAGGAGCGTATAGCATATTTACCGCAACTTCAACTCTCGATACCAGCGGTGCTTACGGACCCGGCCAGCTTCAAAAACGTGCTCGTGCACGATTCCCCCATAGAAAACAATGGGGCTGTTTGAGCTGAAAAAAACCTAACACCTGCAAAAAAGCCGCGTTCAGCTCCTAACGCAGCCCCATTGTTTTCTATGTGGAAACACTTCCTACGTCTGCACCTAACACTCTAACATGTACCCCGAGTCTAAACACCCCTAAACTTACACTTATTAACCCCTAATCTGCCGCCCCCGCTATCGCTGACCCCTGCATATTATTTTTAACCCCTAATCTGCCGCTCCGTACACCCCCGCCACCTACATTATCCCTATGTACCCCTAATCTGCTGCCCTAACATCGCCGACCCCTATATTATATTTATTAACCCCTAATCTGCCGCCCCCAACGTCGCCTCCACCTAACTACACTTATTAACCCTAAATCTGCCGACCGGACCTGAGCGCCACTATAATAAATGTATTAACCCCTAATCCGCCTCACTCCCGCCTCAATAACCCTATAATAAATAGTATTAACCCCTAATCTGCCCTCCCTAACATCGCCGGCACCTAACTTCAATTATTAACCCCTAATCTGCCGACCGAATCTCGCCGCTACTGTAATAAATGGATTAACCCCTAAAGCTAAGTCTAACCCTAACCCTAACACCCCCCTAAGTTAAATATAATTTAAATCTAACTAAATAAATTAACTCTTATTAAATAAATTATTCCTATTTAAAGCTAAATACTTACCTGTAAAATAAACCCTAATATAGCTACATTATAAATTATAATTATATTATAGCTATTTTAGGATTAATATTTATTTTACAGGTATCTTTGTATTTATTTTAACCAGGTACAATAGCTATTAAATAGTTAAGAACTATTTAATAGCTAAAATAGTTAAAATAATTACAAAATTACCTGTAAAATAAATCCTAACCTAAGTTACAATTAAACCTAACACTACACTATCAATAAATAAATTAAATAAAATACCTACAATTACCTACAATTAAACCTAACACTACACTATCAATACATTAATTAAATACAATACCTACAAATAACTACAATTAAATAAACTAACTAAAGTACAAAAAATAAAAAAGAACTAAGTTACAAAAAATAAAAAAATATTTACAAACATTAGAAAAATATTACAACAATTTTAAACTAATTACACCTACTCTAAGCCCCCTAATGAAATTACAAAGCCCCCCAAAATAAAAAAAATGCCCTATCCTATTCTAAATTACAAAAGTTTAAAGCTCTTTTACCTTACCAGCCCTGAACAGGGCCCTTTGCGGGGCATGCCCCAAGAAATTCAGCTCTTTTGCCTGTAAAAAAACACATACAATACCCCCCCCAACATTACAACCCACCACCCACATACCCCTAATCTAACCCAAACCCCCCTTAAATAAACCTAATACTAAGCCCCTGAAGATCTTCCTACCTTATCTTCACCTCACCGGGTATCACCGATCTGTCCTGGCTCCAAAATCTTCATCCAACCCAAGCGGGGGCTGGCGATCCATAATCCTGCGGCTGAAGAGGTCCAGAAGAGGCTCCAAAGTCTTCATCCTATCCGGGAAGAAGAGGCGATCCAGACCGGCAACCATCTTGATCCAAGCGGCATCTTCTATCTTCATCCGATGAGGAACGGCTCCATCGTGAAGACCTCCAGCGCGGATCAATCTTCTTCCGACGACGTCCAACTGAAGAATGACGGTTCCTTTAAGGGACGTCATCCAAGATGGCGTCCCTCGAATTCCGAATGGCTGATAGGATTCTATCAGCTAATCGGAATTAAGGTAGGAAAATTCTGATTGGCTGATGGAATCAGCCAATCAGAATCAAGTTCAATCCGATTGGCTGATCCGATCAGCCAATCAGATTGAGCTCTCATTCTGTTGGCTGTTCCGATCAGCCAATAGAATGCGAGCTCAATCTGATTGGCTGATCGGATTAGCCAATCGGATTGAACTTGATTCTGATTGGCTGATTCCATCAGCCAATCAGAATTTTCCTACCTTAATTCCGATTGGCTGATAGAATCCTATCAGCCAATCGGAATTCGAGGGACGCCATCTTGGATGACGTCCCTTAAAGGAACCGTCATTCTTCAGTTGGACGTCGTCGGAAGAAGATTGATCCGCGCTGGAGGTCTTCACGATGGAGCCGTTCCTCATCGGATGAAGATAGAAGAAGCCGCTTGGATCAAGATGGTTGCCGGTCTGGATCGCCTCTTCTTCCTGGATAGGATGAAGACTTTGGAGCCTCTTCTGGACCTCTTCAGCCGCAGGATAATGGATCGCCAGCCCCCGCTTGGGTTGGATGAAGATTTTGGAGCCAGGACCGATCGGTGATAGCCGGTGAGGTGAAGATAAGGTAGGAAGATCTTCAGGGGCTTAGTGTTTGGTTTATTTAAGGGGGGTTTGGGTTAGATTAGGGGTATGTGGGTGGTGGGTTGTAATGTTGGGGGGGTATTGTATGTGTTTTTTTACAGGCAAAAGAGCTGAGGCCTAGATTTGGAGTTTGGTGTTAGCCGTGAAAACCAGCGTTAGAGGCTCCTAATGCTGGTTTTAGGCTACCTCCGGTATTTGGAGTCACTCAAAATAGGGTCTAACGCTCACTTTTCAGCCGCGACTTTTCCATACCGCAGATCCCCTTACGTCAATTGCGTATCCTATCTTTTCAATGGGATCTTTCTAACTCCGGTATTTAGAGTCATGTCTAAAGTGAGCGTTAGACATCTAATGACAAAACTCCAGCCGCAGGAAAAAAGTCAGTAGTTAAGAGCTTTCTGGGCTAACGCCGGTTCATAAAGCTCTTAACTACTGTACTCTAAAGTACACTAACACCCATAAACTACCTATGTACCCCTAAACCGAGGTCCCCCCACATCGCCGCCACTCGATTACATTTTTTTAACCCCTAATCTGCCGACCGCCACCTACGTTATACTTATGTACCCCTAATCTGCTGCCCCTAACACCGCCGACCCCTATATTATATTTATTAACCCCTAACCTGCCCCCCACAACGTCGCAGCCAGCTACCTACAATAATTAACCCCTAATCTGCCGACCGCAAAGCGCAGCCACCTACGTTATACTTATGTACCCCTAATCTGCTGCCCCTAACATCGCCGACCCCTATATTATATTTATTAACCCCTAATCTGCCCCCCACAACGTCGCCTCCACCTGCCTACACTTATTAACCCCTAATCTGCCGACCGGACCGCACCGCTATTATTATAAAGTTATTAACCCCTAATCCGCCTCACTAACCCTATAATAAATAGTATTAACCCCTAATCTGCCCTCCCTAACATCGCCGACACCTAACTTCAAACATTAACCCCTAATCTGCCGACTGGAGCTCACCGCTATTCTAATAAATGTATTAACCCCTAAAGCTAAGTCTAACCCTAACACTAACACCCCCCTAAATTAAATATAATTTAAATCTAACTAAATAAATTAACTCTTATTAAATAAATTATTCCTATTTAAAGCTAAATACTTACCTGTAAAATAAATCCTAATATAGCTACAATATAAATTATAATTATATTATAGCTATTTTAGGATTAATATTTATTTTACAGGTAACTTTGTATTTATTTTAACCAGGTACAATAGCTATTAAATAGTTAAGAACTATTTAATAGCTAAAATAGTTAAAATAATTACAAAATTACCTGTAAAATAAATCCTAACCTAAGTTACAATTAAACCTAACACTACACTATCAATAAATTAATTAAATAAACTACCTACAATTACCTACAATTAACCTAACACTACACTATCAATAAATTAATTAAATACAATTCCTACAAATAAATACAATTAAATAAACTAGCTAAAGTACAAAAAATAAAAAAGAACTAAGTTACAAAAAATAAAAAAATATTTACAAACATAATAAAAATATTACAACAATTTTAAACTGATTACACCTACTCTAAGCCCCCTAATAAAATAACAAAGCCCCCCAAAATAAAAAAATGCCCTACCCTATTCTAAATTACTAAAGTTCAAAGCTCTTTTACCTTACCAGCCCTGAACAGGGCCCTTTGCGGGGCATGCCCCAAGAAGTTCAGCTCTTTTGCCTGTAAAAAAAAACATACAATACCCAAGCCCCCCAACATTACAACCCACCACCCACATACCCCTAATCTAACCCAAACCCCCCTTAAATAAACCTAACACTAAGCCCCTGAAGATCTTCTACCTTGTCTTCACCTCACCGGGTTCAACGATCTGTCCAGAAGAGCTCCTCCGATGTCCTTATCCAAGCCCAAGCGGGGGGCTGAAGAGGTCCATGATCCGGCTGAAGTCTTCATCCAAGCGGGTCAGAAGAGGTCTTCCATCCGATTGAAGTCTTCATCTTCTATGGTCATCCATCCGGAGGGGAGCGGCAGGATCCTGAAGACCTCCGACGCGGAACATCCATCCTGGCCGACGACTGAACGACGAATGACGGTTCCTTTAAATGACGTAATCCAAGATGGCGTCCCTCGAATTCTGATTGGCTGATAGGATTCTATCAGCCAATCGGAATTAAGGTAGGAATATTCTGATTGGCTGATGGAATCAGCCAATCAGAATCAAGTTCAATCCGATTGGCTGATCCAATCAGCCAATCAGATTGAGCTCGCATTCTATTGGCTGTTCCGATCAGCCAATAGAATGCGAGCTCAATCTGATTGGCTGATTGGATCAGCCAATCGGATTGAACTTGATTCTGATTGGCTGATTCCATCAGCCAATCAGAATATTCCTACCTTAATTCCGATTGGCTGATAGAATCCTATCAGCCAATCGGAATTCGAGGGACGCCATCTTGGATGACGTCCCTTAAAGGAACCGTCATTCGGCTAGTAGGCGTCGGGAGAAGAGGATGTTCCGCGTCGGATGGAAGATGATGGCTCCCGAAGAAAGAAGATTGAAGATGCCGTTGATAGAAGACTTCATCCAGATCATGGACTTCTTCAGCTCCCGCTTGGATGAAGACTTCATCCGGATCATGGACCTCTTCAGCTCCCGCTTGGATGAAGACTTCAGCCGGATCATGGACCTCTTCAGCCCCCCGCTTGGGCTTGGATCAGGACATCGGAGGAGCTCTTCAGGACGGATCGGTGAACCTGGTATGGTGAAGATAAGGTAGGAAGATCTTCAGGGGCTTAGTGTTAGGTTTATTTAAGGGGGGTTTGGGTTATATTAGGGGTATGTGGGTTGTAATGTTGGGGGGCTTGGGTATTGTATGTTTTTTTTTACAGGCAAAAGAGCTGAACTTCTTGGGGCATGCCCCGCAAAGGGCCCTGTTCAGGGCTGGTAAGGTAAAAGAGCTTTGAACTTTAGTAATTTAGAATAGGGTAGGGCATTTTTTTATTTTGGGGGGCTTTGTTATTTTATTAGGGGGCTTAGAGTAGGTGTAATTAGTTTAAAATTGTTGTAATATTTTTCTTATGTTTGTAAATATTTTTTTATTTTTTGTAACTTAGTTCTTTTTTATTTTTTGTACTTTACCTAGTTTATTTAATTGTATTTATTTGTAGGAATTGTATTTAATTAATTTATTGATAGTGTAGTGTTAGGTTAATTGTAGGTAATTGTAGGTAGTTTATTTAATTAATTTATTGATAGTGTAGTGTTAGGTTTAATTGTAACTTAGGTTAGGATTTATTTTACAGGTAATTTTGTAATTATTTTAACTATTTTAGCTATTAAATAGTTCTTAACTATTTAATAGCTATTGTACCTGGTTAAAATAAATACAAAGTTACCTGTAAAATAAATATTAATCCTAAAATAGCTATAATATAATTATAATTTATATTGTAGCTATATTAGGATTTATTTTACAGGTAAGTATTTAGCTTTAAATAGGAATAATTTATTTAATAAGAGTTAATTTATTTAGTTAGATTTAAATTATATTTAATTTAGGGGGGTGTTAGTGTTAGGGTTAGACTTAGCTTTAGGGGTTAATACATTTATTAGAATAGCGGTGAGCTCCAGTCGGCAGATTAGGGGTTAATGTTTGAAGTTAGGTGTCGGCGATGTTAGGGAGGGCAGATTAGGGGTTAATACTATTTATTATAGGGTTAGTGAGGCGGATTAGCGGTTAATAACTTTATAATAATAGCGGTGTTTATAATAAACTAGAGAAATTATTAATTTACTCTTTGACTTGGAGAATGTTATTTCAATCTTTTTTTTCTCATATAGTCTGAATTATAATATAAAGAACAACAAACCTATTAATTAACAGATATCCTTGAGATTAGTCATTTTTTTTTAAATATAATCAAATTGCACAAACTTGTCAGATAATAATCTAATAAATACACAAATTAAGACTGAGTAATCTCTTATTTAAGAATTGCTTTAGGCGCACTCAAAATACAATTTTTTTTCAAAAATACTAAATACATATACAGTGTTGAGGTTTCACTGTTTTTTGAGTGTTTTTTGTGAGAGAGCACCATCTACTGGGGAACTCTAATATATGTTGGCTCTTTGAGAAAATATATATTTTTTATCTACACATTCCAATGTTCTTCACATAGAAGAATATGTTCTATTTATTCATAGATACATATTTCTATATATATATATATATATATATATATCGGACGTTTTAGTTACACAAATATATAAAATCATTCCTCAGAGTTTTTGGTCCATACTGACACCACATCCTAAAGGTGCTCTATTGGATTGAGATCTGGTGACTGTGGAGGCCATTGGAGTACAGTGAACTTATTGTCATGTTCAAGAAACCAGTTTGAGATGATTTGAGGTTTGTGACATGGTGCATTATCCTGCTGGAAGTAGCCATCGGAAGACTGTGGAGGCCATTGGAGTACAGTCACCAGATGTAGTCATAAAGGAATGGACATGGTTAGCAACAATACTCAGGTAGGCTGTGGCCTTTAAACGATCCTCAATTAGTACTAAGGGGCCCAAAGTGTGCCAAGAAAATATCCCCCATACCATTACACTACCACCATCAGCCTAAACCGTTGATACAAGGCAGGATGGATCCAGGCTTTCAAGTTGTTTATGCAAAATTCTGACCCTAGACTTATCAGGCCAATTGTCCTGTGTGAATTGTAGCCTCAGTTTCCTGTTCCTAGCTGACAGGAGTGGCACCCGGTGTGGTCTTCTGCTGCTGTAGCCCATCTGCTTCAAGGTTCGACATGTTGTGCGTTCAGAGATGGTATTCTGCATACCTTGGTAGAAACGAGTGGTTATTTGAGTTACTGTTGCCTTTCTATCATCTCAAACCAGTCTGCCCATTCTCCTCTGACATCAACGAGGCATTTTCGTCTACACAACTTCCGCTCACTGGATAGCAGTTTTTGAAATACTCAGACTAGCCCGTCTGGCACCAACAACCATGCCACGTTCAAAGTCACTTAAATCCCCTTTCTTCCCTTGCTCGGTTTGAACTTAAGCAAGTCGTCTTCACCACGTCTAGATGCCTAAATGCATTGAGTTGCTGCCTTGTGATTGGCTGATTAGCAATTTGTGTTACCAAGCAATTAAACAGGTGTACCAAATTAATTGGCCAGTGAGTGTGTGTATATATATATATATATATAAATATCTATTTATAAATACTTAGAACACATTCTGCTGTGTGCAGAACATTGGAATGTGAAATATTTACAGTAAATACACAGTATAACACTTTATTAAATATGAATATTGCATAAATATGTTTTCACATGTTTTCATCTACTTAACTGCAAGGGGCTCCAATGTACTTATATTTATATGTCTATGGGTGTGTACATATGTATTTATGTGTTTATATGTCTATAAATACATTTATACGCATATAAATACACACATATAAATGTGTGTATATATATATATATATATATATATATAATATATATATATATATACACATTTATATGTGTGTATTTATATGCATTTAAATGTATTTATAGACATATAAACACATAAATACATACATTTATATTTATCTATCTCTAAGTTAAAGCCCTTTGAAATGTATTTTTGATATGTTTTGTGACTCTTATTTCGCGAAACAGAGGTTGTGCTATCCCAATGAGCGTTAAGTTCAATAGCACTCAAGGGGGCCGATTTACCAAATAACGGACGTACATGATTCGCTGTAGCGAATCATTTCCGCCCGGCATTGCTCAATGCCAACAGCATACGCTGTCTGCATTTAACATAGCACAAGCAGTTCTGGTGAACTGCTTGTGCAATGCCGCACCCTGCAGATTCACGGCCAATTGACCCCTAGCAGGGGGTGTCAATCAACCTGATCATATTGATTGTTGTGTCAATCAATACCTGATTATATTGATTGTTGTCCTCAGAAGGCTTGCGCGGAAACAGGGGGATCAGGGGCCATTCAGCCCTTGATAATTCAGCCTCAAGCTGTTGCATTTAATTTTAACATGAGGGAAAAACCTGACGCTCACAAGCACCCATGAAAAACCCCTTTTCCCTCACGCGTAAGGTTGCCACCTCAGCCATGTTTTTCTTGACACTTATAAGTTACACATGCTGCAGGGTGTTCAGGGAGGAACATGAATTGTACTGTCCAGAATCACTATTCTTGTGCTGTCCAGGGATTCAATTCATGTTCCTCTCTGCACACTCTGCAACATGTGTAACTCATAAGTGTCCAGGAAAACATGGTCAAGGTGACAACCCTACTCATGCGTAACTGTGAGCATGTCCCGTAACCCGGGACCTGTTTCTACATCTGCTACAATTGTTTCCCAGTCTGCTGACTTACCTCTTCACGACCAGATGGCTTGATCACCAGCTGAGATTTTTGGAATTTTGTTTGTTGCAACTTTTGCTCTATGGCTCCACCTTCCTACCAGCAGAAGTTAATCATCTATCAACAGCCTGCTATATTAGGAAAGTTTGCTCTTAGTTCTGGGCCTTGACATTGAGTGTTGCCCTCTGACAGAGCCTCTGTTCCAGATTCCTATTTGTATGCAGATTTGCTGGATTTCCTTGTGCCTGATTACTGCTTTGTTTTGAGACTACTCTTCTGGATTTTCCCTTGGCACTGTGTTTCATTTCTGGACTGATTCCCTGAAATCTGACCTTGGCTGGTTCACTGATATTTCCTAAGGACTGTCCCAGGCATTTTTGCTTGTTACCTGTTACCACAGAGTCACCTGTCTACAGCTAATCCATACATCTTGCCTGCTGCTACAGAATTACTTGTCTACAGCATATCTGCGTATTCCTTCCTGTTACTACAGAGTTACCAGTCTACAGCTTATCCACACATCCTGCCTGCTGTTAACGAATTACTTGTCTATATCTGCGTATTCCTGCCTGTTACTACAGATGTTCCTGTCTACAGCGTATCTGCGTATTCCTTCCTACTACAGAGTTTCCTGTCTACAGCATATCTATGTATCCTGCCTACTATTACAAAGTTACCTTGTATACTTGTCTGCACAGAGACTTTGCCTTTCATCTAGTCTGCATCTCTCTGCATTGCTAATTAATCTTATCAATAAAACATTTACCTTTATTCCTAAAGTCCTTGTACCACATTCATTATGCCAAAAAGGAAAGACTCACACAGACAGAACACAACTTTAGCCCCAGAAAACCTCTGCACAACAGCTCCCATCACCTGAACCTGATCCTACGAGGAGTATGGCATAGCGCTCCACTTGTAATCTAGTCCATTTTTGGCACAGACTTATCTTTTAGTCAATGCTGTTTTGAATTTTGTACAGCTATTTATAGATTTGTATTTCTTTGTTATTACAATAATTTTGTACTTTTTGTACTTGAGCGTATGTACTATAAAGCCTAATTTTATTATAAGTATTTTATTGAGTTATATTTGAAAATTAAAAAAAATACTTAAAAAAATAAAATAAAAAATAAAGAGTGGCAATGTTTTGTAGATACTATTCTTACTCTTATAGTTTTGTATTTACAGATTATATGGACATTTTAAGGTGTATGTACTGTATGTGTATGTGTGTGTAAATATACTGTGTGTAAATATATGTATGTCTCTAGGGTATTAACATGTGCAGACTAATAATTGCAGAAAAGAGCAGTTTTTATTTCACAAACGGCTAGATTTAGAGTTTTGTCGGTAAAGACCCGCGTAGCTAACGCAGCTTTTTTTCCCATCGCTCCCTTAAGACAAAGCTGGTATTTAGAGTTGTCTGAGGGGCTGCGTTAGGCTCAGAAAAGGGTGCGTTGAGCCAAATGTACCGCCACTTCAACCCTCAATACCAGCGTTGCTTACGGTAACGGTAAGCTGGCAAAACGTGCTCGTGCACAATTCCCCCATAGGAAACAATGGGGCAGTTTGGGATGAAAAAAAACCTAACACCTGCAAAAAAGCAGCGTTAAGCTCCCAACGCAGCCCCATTGTTTCCTATGGGGAAACACTTTCTAAGTCTGCACCTAACACCCTAACATGAACCCCGAGTCTAAAAACCCCTAACCTTACACTCATTAACCCCTAATCTGCCGCCCCCGCTATCGCTGACACCTGCATTATACTATTAACCCCTAATCTGCCGCTCCGGACAACGCCGCAACCTACATTATACATATGTACCCCTAATCTGCTGCCCCTAACATCGCCGACCCCTATATTATATTTATTAACCCCTAATCTGCTCCCCCAATGTCGCCGCTACCTTACCTACACTTATTAACCCCTAATCTGCCGACCGGACCTCACCGCTACTCTAATAAAGTTATTAACCCCTAAACCGCCGCACTCCCGCCTCACAAACCCTATAATAAATAGTATTAACCCCTAATCTGCCCCCCCCAACGTCGCCGCCACCTAACTTCAAGTATTAACCCCTAATCTGCCGACCGGACCTTGCCACTACTCTAATAAATGTATTAACCCCTAAAGCTAAGTCTAACCCTAACCATAACTCCCCCCTAAATTAAATATAATTTTAATCTAACAAAATAAATTAAATCTTATTAACTAAAGTATTCCTATTTAAAACTAAATACTTACCTGTAATCAGATTTTTCCTACCTTAATTCCGATTGGCTGATAGAATCCTATCAGCCAATCGGAATTCGAGGGACGCCATATTGGATGACGTCATTTAAAGGAACATTCATTCGTCGAGTAGGCAGTAGTTGAAGAGGATGGATCCGCGACGGCTGGAAGAAGATGGCTCCGCTCCGGATGGATGAAGATAGAAGATGCCGCTTGGATGAAGATGTCTGCCGGTCCGGATGTCCTCTTCTGCCCGGATAGGATGAAGACTTCTGCCGCTCCGGATGTCCTCTTTTGGTCCATCGGTGCACAGCTGGGTGAACACGACTCAAGGTAGGGAGATCTTCAGGGGGGTAGTGTTAGGTTTATTTAAGGGGGGTTTGGGTTAGAGTAGGGGTATGTGGGTGGTGGGTTTTAATGTTGGGGGGGTTGTATTTTTTTTTACAGGCAAAAGAGCTGATTACTTAGGGGCATGCCCCGCAAAAAGCCCTTTTAAGGGCTGGTAAAAGAGCTGGTTACTTTTTAATTTACAATAGGGTAGGGACCTTTATTATTTTGGGGGGCTTTTTTATTTTATTAGGGGGCTTAGAGTAGGTGTAATATTCTTGTAATCTTTTTTTATTTTTTGTAATTTAGTGTTTGTTTGTTTTTGCAATTTAGTTTAGCTTATTTAATTGTATGTAATTGTAGGTAATTTATTTAATTAATTTATTGATAGTGTAGTGTTAGGTTTAATTGTAACTTAGGTTAGGATTTATTTTACAGGTAATTTTGTAATTATTTTAACTAGGTAGCTATTAAATAGTTAATAACTATTTAATAGCTATTGTACCTAGTTAAAATAAATACAAAGTTGCCTGTAAAATAAATATAAATCCTAAAATAGCTACAATATAATTATTCGTTATATTGTAGCTATATTAGGGTTTATTTTACAGGTAAGTATTTAGTTTTAAATAGGAATACTTTAGTTAATAAAATTTAATTTATTTTGTTAGATTAAAATTATATTTAATTTAGGGGGGTGTTAGGGTTAGGGTTAGACTTAGCTTTAGGGGTTAATACATTTATTAGAGTAGCGGCGAGGTCCGGTCGGGGTTAATACTTGAAGTTAGGTGGCAGCGATGTTAGGGAGGGCAGATTAGGGGTTAATACTATTTATTATAGCGTTTAGGGGTACATAGGTAGTTTATGGGTGTTAGTGTACTTTAGAGCACTGTAGTTAAGAGCTTTATAAACCGGCGTTAGCCCATAAAGCTCTTAACTACTGACTTTTTTTTGCGGCTGGAGTCTTGTCGGTAGAGTCTCTACCGCTCACTTCAGCCAAGACTCTAAATACTGGCGTTAGGAAGATCCCATTGAAAAGATAGGATACGCAATTGGCATAAGGGGATCTGCGGTATGGAAAAGTCGCAGCTTGAAAGTGAGCGTTAGACCCTTTCCTGCCTGACTCTAAATAACAACGGGCAGCCAAAAGCAGCGTTAGGACCCCTTAACGCTGCTTTTGACGGCTAACGCAGAACTATAAATCTAGGTGAAAGAAAATGCCACACTTGGCTTTAAATCACATTCAAACAACACTACAAAAGAAAAGCCTAACTCTTTCAGAGCGCTAACTAAACATACAGAAATCCTAACTATACCAGTTACAGTAACCTAATAAACGATATAAGTTTTTCCTACCAACCTTTCTGATTAACTGTTTTCTCAGGTACGTTTTCGCTGCTCACTGCTGTCCTGCCCTCAGGAAGTTAAACAAAGCATTTTCTGCCTAGGAATCATCAGACTTAAATTTTAGCTGTGCAAATTTTTATTAGTTTACATTTTCTTCCTTGGGGCAGATGTGTTTCCCAGTCCGCACTGTGAATCACCACATCATTAAGGTAGGCAGCTGCATATTCTCTATAAAGCCTGAGTTTTCTATCCATCATATGCTGAAAAGTAGCAACCAGATGGTAACACTTTACACTGGAATAAATCCTCTGGTATAGAAAAAAGCTGTTCTATTATTTGCCCTTTTTTGTCTGCCAGTACCCTTTTGTTAAGTCTAGAGTACTTAAATATCTGGACCCCCCTAATCTCTCTATTCGTCAACTCAAGGCATAGGGTAAGCATCAAATTTAGAAATTTCATTCAATTTATGAAAATCTTTACAGAATCTTGTTTCACTTTTTGACTTTGGCACTAGAATAATGGGATTGTTCCATTTGGTCTGTGATACTTCAATTACCCCTAAGTCTAAAATATTCCTTATTACTTCTGCATTAAATGCCTCTCTTCTAGCTTCTGGTATTCTGTAATGCTTCAAATTAATCTTTTTTTTCCTGGCTCATTAACAATATCACATTTGATAACTTGTTTTTTTTTCCTGCAACTGAGGAGAAAACATCTCTATACTTTTAAAACAAATTCCCTAACTTCCGGCTTCTTATGAGGTGCCTGGCTGTCTTACTTTAAAATGTACCTCATTGACATGCTTAATAATTTCATATGGTCCTTGCCAACTTGGAAGAAACTTGCATTCAAATGTAGGGATCAGTACAAGTACCCTGTCCCCAGATTGTAAGACCCTTAGCCTTGCATTTAACTGTAGGGATCAGTACAAGTACCCTGTCCCCAGATTGTAAGACCCTTAGCCTTGTATTTAACTGTAGGGATCAGTACAAGTACTCTGTCCCCAGATTGGAAGACCCTTAGCCTTGCATTCCTATTGTAACTGTTTTCCTGACTTCCATGACTGTTCCTTTCCTATATTTTCCCTCACTACTAGCATTAGGGCTTCCATTTGCTCTTGTATTTGGGCAATGTGTTATATAATACTGTGGTAAGGAGTGTGTTCCTGCTCCCTGTTTCTTTAGCAATATCTAATATACCTCTGGGTGTCTACTATATAATAGCTCAAAAGGCGAAAATCCTGTGAAAGATTAAGGTACTTAATTAGGTAATAGAGAACATAAGGCATGGCAACAAACAATCACAAGCCTTTCCATCTTTATCTATCATTGTATGCAACATGGCGTTCAGCATTTTATTAAACCTCTAAACCAGCTTGTCAGTTTGGGGGTGATGCACTGATGTTCTAAGCTGCTTAATTTTAAGAATGGTACACAATTCTTTTATTGCATTTGACATAAAAGGGGACCCCTGGTCTGTAAGAATCTCTTTGGTATGCCTACCCTGATAAACATTGCCAGCAACTCTTTTGCAATATTCTTAGAAGTGGTATTTCGTAAAAGTGCCACTTCAAGATACTGGGTTGCGTAATCTAGTATAGCAAAGATATATTGGTGCCCCCTAGCAGATTTAGGTAACGGCTCCACTTAATCCATCGCAATCAGCTCAAAAGGAATTTCTATAATAGTTAAAGGTACTAGTGGGTTACAAAAACCTTTAAATTAATCTTTTTGCTGACACTCTGGGCAGGATTTACAAAATCTTACTATTTCAGAGAAAATACTCGGCCAATAAAACCTTCGGCTCACACAGGAGCCTTTTTCAAGGTAACTGAACTATGCAAAACATTACATTTAAATATCATACTAAATGGAATACAGCTGCTTACTTAGATACCTCATCTCCCTGGTGACTAGCAAAAACAAAGTTCCACCGCCATCTATTGGCCATTTCATACACTGTATCTCTAAGGTGGAATAGATTTGCTTCAAAATAAACAGCGAGACGTATCAATAAAATGTAACAAAAATTTACATTTACTTAAATAGAAACCAAGTTACTAAAACCTTCCTATCTGAGAATAGAAACAATATAATAATATTTTTTTACATGAAACTTGAACATGACAGGTAGTTTAAAACCCTTAGGATGTAATGTTTCCAATTATGCTATCCAATATGTCTCTTTTCATCATCCCCTCTTCTCGGGGGGGGGGGGGGGGGTATGTGATCAATAGGGCAGCATCTCAATGTGGAGAATGGATGGCTCTTTTATTTTGCCCGTATCAAAGTTTGTCTAATGTTTGACCTAAGGACTGCCATCCTTTCTTTCAAAGTACATTCCATTTTCCCAATGTAGTACCATCCACACGGGCATTTAATTAAATACACAACATACTTAGACTTGCAACTAAGTGGATACTTCATGTTGTAAGTTTTACCTGTATTACTATGAGTAAATTTATTGCCCAAATTAAGGCTATTACAAGTCACACATCCATGACATCTGTACTTTTCTATCTTCATATTTATTAAATGGATATGCCTGTACAAGACAATTCTTTAGACTTCTCCTTCTTCTATATGAGAAAATTGGTGGTCCCTGAGTAAATTTAACTAGCCTTTTTTCTGCCTGCAGTATTCTCCAGTTATTCATAACTGTTTTCTGTTGTGAAATTTGCCACAAAAAAAATAATCTATCCTTCCTTTGTTTGTTAACTTCCTTGTCCATAGTCTCAAGAATCTCTTGTTCACCTTTATAAGTTATTGCTAATGGATAACCCCTTTCTTGAAACCTCAAGCCCATATCCTTAGCTGACTTCTCTTTATCATCTGCCTTCAAAGTCATTTTTTTTGCTCTTAGCAGTTGTGCCTTAGGCATAGAATTTAATAAATCCTTGGTTAATAACTCGTATCAAACAATGGTATTCCTGTCCGTTGGTTTCCAATATAATCTAGACTGAAATTCTACAGTCTCCTTGCTCCACTTGGCTACCAACTTAATTGGTCTCTATATCTGATTTAAATCATCAAACAATTGTTTTAAGTGTTCAGCATTCCCAATCCACAAAAAGAGCATATAGTCAATGAAGCTCTTATAAAATTTCCCAAAAGAGGGAATGTTTTAAAATATTAGTTTGTTCAAAAGTGTGCATATAGGCATTGGCATAGCTAGGGGCGACATTAGACCCCATAACTGTGCCAAGTAATTGCAGGTAAATACCTTTTTCAAATGTAAAGTAGTTTTTATGTAACAGAAAGTGGAGTAACAAAAGAACAAATTCTTATGGGGGTCTTTGTAGTCTGCATCGCTCAATAACAGAGCTTTAACAGACTCCAGTCATGCCTTGTGCAGAATGCACATATATAAATTACTTGTCATAAAGTATGTATTTTCATCTAAATCTCCTATTTTTTGTAATTCTTGCACAAAGTCAAAATAATCCTTGATGTAGGATGGTATCTTTTTTACACTTTTTTGAATTAGTACATCAATAAATCTTGCCACTGGTTAATTCAGTGATTCCATTGAGGAGATTATGGGTCTACCTGGGGGAGTGGGGGGAGGCTTCCATGGACTTGTGTATTTTTAGTATTATGTAGATTCATACTGGAGTCGTTATTCTGTAGTAATGCATTACCACCCATAGTTAAGTCCCATTCTCAGGATCTCATCTAGCTCCTTTTTATATTATTGACTGGATTTCTGTCCAATTTTTTTACAATAGGTGACATCTGAAAGTTGTCTTTCCACCTCCACCCTGTACTGTTGATGTTCCATAATGACGATACTGCCGCCCTTATCGGCTGGCTTCAAAATTATATCTATATTGTCCCTCAGATTTTTAATTGTTTCCCATTCAGCAAGAGAGAAATGTATCTCTTTAATGCTGGCCTTTTTATAATATGTTGTTAAGTCTCTTTCCACCAACTTCAAGAACATTTTTATACCAAGACTTCTTGCTGTAGGATCAAAATTTGATTTAGGTTTACACTGTGAGTCAGTTTTTCCATCACTTGCCATTTTATCCACATAGAAATCTTTAATACGTTACATTCTACCAAACTTATGCAAATCTACTTTAATTTGAAAAAGGTTCCCATTTGTTTTTGGAATATAATTCAAACCTTTTTCCAAACCTTTTCCTTTTTAGTTAAATTAAAGGCTGACAGATGGAAGATTACCTGCTTGTCAGCAGTTTTGATCGCTCTGCTCTGTTGTATGCGAACCTTTGTGGTGTGTCTCCCCCTCATCTGGTATCTTCCTGAGGTCGATCGGCTGGTTAGGCTATAAAAGGCCTCTCACTGGAGCCTCTTTATGAGTCGTTCCGGGATGAACCTAATTCCAAGGTGTGGTGTTCTCTACCACTCCCTTCTCCTCCGCCTACCAGGTGGCTGGATCCCGAACTGCCAAGGGTAAGCCAAATTTAGTTTATAATCTTCAGTGACTCTCCTCTTCTTTTATATGTGGTCAGCTCTTCCTTATATTTTTAAATCTGTTCTTTAAGCTTTGTGAACCAATCTTCAGTTTTGTCCGATAGTAAGGTGGGTTTATGTAAATTCTCAAATTCAGTCAGCTCTGTTTTCAATGCTTCCAATGATAGTCTGGACTCCTCTACCACTAGGAGCATTAAACCTAGCAAGCATGTATTGAGAATATAGCACCAATGTCTGCAAAACTCTGGACTGTTCCTGTCCGCTGTCGGAATATTTTTAATACGAAATCCCCTTGGAATTCTAGATTCTGAATAATAGTCTGAGAGGGAGACTTCATGCAAATGCAGGTTAACTCTTTTTAACCGCAACAGTTCATTGTAAATATCCCAGGGCTTTTCTTTTATATTGAACTCTGGTAATCTGTTTTTAAATGAAATATATTCTGCTGCCTCACTGTCAAACGAGCAAATTACTGCTTTTTGTTCAACACTCCTGGTCTGGCTCAAGATTACACTTTCCATTCCAGATATTAAATTAAATTTGTTTATCCAAATGATTATATCCTCTTCTGAAGAGAGAGGTGCAGTCCCCATGTATTACATATATCCACTTTGAGATGCACTCTGCAGCGTTCACAGTAGTAAGTCAATATTATCAATATGTCCAAGAAGACTCAGTGATCCATATTCATTTCAAATTAACTGTATTGATACTTGATAACATCCAGCTTAGAGATGCAAGGAGTGCAGTGTATAAAAATGGCCAATAGATAGGGGAGGACCTTTGTTTTTGCTGGTGATCAGGGAGATGGCATATCTAAGTAGGTAGCTGTTTTCCATTTAGTATGATATTTAAATGTAATGTTTAGCATAGTTCAGTCACCTTGAAAAAAGCTCCTATGTGAGCTGAAACGTTCGGGACAACTATGTAACATATGTTATGATGTTATGGAGTATACGGTATGCTTAGTGCGCCACTTGTAATCTAGCCCTTAGTGTTATAACCACATCCTCCACCATATTGGGATACAGCAACCACATAGGATACTTGTTTCCAGGCAAAACATGGTCCTCTAGGTATTAACATTTACAGACTTGTAATGGCAAAAAATGCTTTTTTATTTCACAAAGAAAAAGCCACACTCAGCTTTAAATCACATTCACAAGTGATTTCAAAACAACTTCACTACAAAAGTAAAGCCTAGCTCTCCCACTCTTCCAGATACTCTGTGATATATATATATATATATATATATATATATATATATATATATATGTTTAATAATATTATTTTTTTTATTTATGTTTGGTTCTAACATTCTAAAAATAACTAATTAAAAAACATATAATTTAAGCTGCACTAACTGAAAAAAAGTTGATTTTTATGGATTGTTCATTTTAACAGCAGGGGGTGCTGTTGCCAAAGTTTTATTCCACCCCAATAGTAGATTCTGAATTTAGGAGTAGATAAAATCCATAGGTTCATTGGGACCGCCATTTCACATATCTGAGTAAACAAAGGCTTAGGCTTCATTGATTCCCATGCCAAATGCATAACTAATGCTTCTAGCTGAATCAGCTTCAATTATCGGTGAGGACCCGCAATGCTCTGTTGGTCCCGAGCAGTACTTTTACTTTGTGTTTAATGCCTTTAAGGTGGCTAAACACATAGTAGTGCAGGGTCGATAGTCTTAAAATGAGATGCTCTAACTAATTTTGAGATAAAAAATTTTCGACTATTATGGCTCTTTAAATATGTTCCTGCACCTTCCTCTGGATGAATATTCCATGTTTTTGTCCAACATTTTTGTAAGGCAATGCTTTAAAAGTCTCAGGTACTGTTATTGCAGTTGTTTTGTTATTATTCCACAACCACAATGTCAAGGGCTAAGATGTTGTGCATATTAAGGTCCCTCTCCCCATGACATAGTAATAGGTTTAGAAGTATGGTTAACTGCTTGTTTATCCTTTCTGGCATCCAATGAGTTAATGTTAGATTGTAGCCCTGGTGATAGCTATTCTAGCAAGATTAATATCTCCATATTATGTCTATTTTGATGAGGACATGTGAGAGCCATGATATTGCTGTTTCAGATACTCCAAAATCTAATACCCTTTTAAGTTCCTTTTTTCCCATAACCTGGATGTATACCAATTTAAAGGAGTAAGCTTAGTTGATAAAATCAAGTGAAAAAACTCTCTAAAGGAACAAAATATTTTCTTTTCATTTTTTTCAATTTATTAAACTATAACCTTTGACTTCTAAGAGTCTTACAAACCATTACAGGGATACGGCTAACGGCAATGTCTTAAAGGGGTTAAGAAATGCAACGGCGCCTGTAGTACTGATTATTTTTTCCCCAGAAATATTTATTGGTAAAAATTTAACAAAGCTTTCTAGATCAGTTGTGTATAAATTTACTATGTATATTGCGCCACTGGGGAAATAAATATTGCACTAGGTGCAGAGTTGCATTATTCAGTTTGAAATATCTGTACAAATTCAGAATTAAGGTTACTAGTAAGCAGCTTTAACATGTTATGTAACAAAGTTTATGGCCCAGATGCCAATCCATTATATTTGTTTACTGTGTAAAAACTTTGTTTCTCAGCTTTCTTCCCTATGGAATTCAGTTTATAAGAAGCACAGCTGTTTTTTGGGTACCTTAATTGCAAAATTTCTGAATGGTATATAACTGGAACACCCTGAGCAAACACACAATTGTAAGAAACTTTTCATCTGGAATTTCTGTAGACCTACAACCTACACTATGGAAAATGCAGAAAAACAAACAAAAGAATAATTTGAAAATTCAGTTCACCCTGTACTATATTTAAAACACATTATTAACACATTATTTGATGTTTTACTTTGTGAATTGAATGTATTTTTGAATATATACACTCATTTCAAATCTGATGACTGCAACACATTCCAACAAAGTTGGGACAGGGGCAATTTAGGACTAATAGCGATGTGACAAGTTGTAATAAGAAGGTGATGTGAAACAGGTGAGGCAATCGTGTAATCATAGTATATAAGGAGCCTCCAAAAAAGGCCTAGTCCTTCAAGAGCAAGGATGGGTAGAGGCTCGCCAATCTGCCAACAGATGCATCAGCGAATAATCTAACACTTTGAGAACAACATTCCCTGAAGACAAATCGGTAGGATTTTTGGAATTTCACCTTCTACAGTGCACAATATAATTAAAAGTTTCAAGGAATCTGGTCAATTCTTGGTGCGTAAAGGGCAAGGCCGAAAACTACTACTGAATGCTCGTGATCTCCGATCCCTCATACGTCACTGTCTCCAAAACCGTCATGAGTCTGTAATGGATATCCTGACATGAGCTTGGGAATACTTGCAAGCTAAGGCTTTACTATGCAAAGCAGAAGCCTGGGCTCGGTCTCATCTGAGATGGACAGTAGCACAGTGGAATCGGGTTTTGTGGTCCGACGAGTCCAAATAGTTTTTGGAAAAAACAGCCGTCATCAGGGGCGAAACTACAGGGGGTGCAGAGGTCGCAAGGATGGGGGCCCAGCTTAAAAAAAAATAAAAAAAATGTTTTTATATAAAAAACGTTGACCTGCCACTGCCTGCACTGATATCATGGGAGTGTGATGTGATGCTTCACTAGTGTCTCTGACTACAGGGGTTAGTGTTTCTGTTTTACCAATTGGTGTTTATGTGTGTGTATGTGTGTATGTATGTATGTGACTGTGTGTGTATTTATGCATGTATGTGTGTGTGTGTGTATGTGACTGTGTGTGTATTTATGCATGTATGTGTGTGTGTATGTATGTATGTAACTGTGTGTGTATTTATGCATGTATGTGTGTATGTTTGTGGAACCAGCAAATTTTTTTTTTTTTTTTGCATTTTCCAAAATGTCACAACTTTTTCAGAATTGGGGTTGTAGTAAAAACAGATGTACACAAGTAAAACGTCAGCAAATTAATTCACTATAAAGTATATGAAAGAGCACAGTTAAACATATTTTGTGAGTAAAAAGGGTGGATATAGACTATTCCCACATTATAAAAATGCTTTATTCAACTCAGGAACCTCAATTTTTCAAAAAGCAAAGCTCTGTAATACATTTTGAAACATTCTCTTTTACTGGGATACTCATTTTTTGTGATAATTATTTTATATTAGTTTGTACTACAAAAGTGCCAGAGTGTTGGGTACTGGAGCAGGATAAAGGAACTTGGCAGGCACCCTCTGCAGGGCAATAAAGGAACTTGGCAGACACCCTCTGCAGGGCTTGGGTACAGGAGTAGGATACCGGTGCTTGTCAGATGCCCCCTGCAGGGCTTGAGCACTGGAGCATGATATCAGTGCTTGGCAGATGCCCTCTGCAGGTACAGGAGTAGTATACCGGTGCTTGGCAGATGCCCTCTGCTGAGCTAGCGTACTGGAGCAGGATACCGGTCATTGGCAAATGCCCTCTGCAGGACATGGGTAGTGAAGCAGGATACCGGTGCTTGGCAGATGTCCTTTGCAGGGCTAGGGTACTGGAGCAGGATACTGTTATGACAGGTTTGTGAAATTGCATAACAGGTAGCTGAGACAGAGAGGTAACAAGAGAGTAGTCAGAAGTCTAGCTGAAGTCAGTTACCACAAAGCAGTGCGATCAGTCATCAAACACTGGAGTATCCAGAAGAGTAGTCAGAAATGAAGTCAAGTTCAGTGTACTAGATAAGTAGTCCAATCCTTCGTACTAAACTGGGGATATCCAAAATAGAGGTCTAAAGACAAGCCAGATTCAGAAAATAAGAGAAATACAGAACAGGAATTCCGTGGCAGGACAGAGGCACAAACAAAACTGGCGAACCACAATTTAAGGGAAGGGAATGGTCTGTGAGTCTGCCTTATATAGCAGTGCTGATTGGGAAACTACCTGCAGCTAGCAAACAGGTAGAGCCAGAAGCCTAGCCAGTGTAGATAGCATCACAAAGAAACTCTCAGCAGCAACAGAGGTCCTAGGTTCAATACTGGGCAGGGACATGACAACTATGTTATAATCTAAAATGATAGCGAATAGATTAGTCCATCTCCTTCCCACATTGCTTCAGATTGATCAGGTAGGCTTTACTGAGGTTCGCTATGGTCCAGACAATACCAGGCGCATCTTAATTGTTTTCCTTGAGGCTAAATCGAGAGGCATCCCCAAGATGGCCCTGTTGCTAGACAGGGTCAGATGTGATTATCTATGGGAAGTACTGCATGTTTTTGTGATACCCAAGCCTTTAATCATGCTTTATATGCCGACCCACATGCTAGAGTTAAAGGAGCAGGATTTTGTTCACCATAAATACAGATAAAGAATGGCACCAGACGAGGCTGCCCTCTATACCCATTGATATTTATTGAGCCATTAAAGTGAAAAAGTTATGGAGATTAGGCGCTTAATCTGCAAAAGGGATAAAGGTGTGTATGGAAGTCGTTAGCTAAATATGTAGAAAAAACTGGACCTTGGACAGAATAAGTGAAAAATTCTACTGCAATTTATTTTCAAAATAAAAACATGATAATACCAAGATAAAATAAATCACAATCCCTAAGTGTTGCAACACTATATCGATCAATTCATAAAATTTCTAAATATCAGATATACATTTGTTTCATACACCAATAAAAGGATTTATCTGCTCTTTTGTATCCTTTGTTCAAAGATTTTAGATAGAATGTATTCTTTTATTTCAACACAATTAATAATATTTGTCTCTATTCGATATTTTATATCTATATTTCATCAACTTTAAAATTACAAATATGTAGCAAAAACTAACAATTAGTTTAAACAATTTAAATGCAAGTCTGATTATAAATGGTGTCCCCACAATGGCTGTTTACTTATATTGGTTGTAATTTTGTGTATCTAAAAAGTTCATCAAAGCATTTGTAAGTAATTGGAGATAAATTACTGAGGGCTGTGTTCTTTATCCTTATATTTATGTTGTGATAAATTACGGTTTCACAGTTACCTCTTCGTATCCTCAGTGAGCTTAATTTGTAGAAAAGGAATGTTCCAAACAGTGTTTAGGGGTGATTTTCTTACCCTCTCTTGTGAGCTGTTACTACTCACGGCTTCCCTGCGGTTCCTATGTGTCCTCAGTTTGACTCTCAGACAAGGGGTTCCGGTAGGTAATTTTCCTTTGTGTTACCTTGTCACTGGTCCTTGTAGAAAGTGCTCTGATTACAGCACCAAACTTTAGACCAGTGATTTTTAACCTTTTTTTTGCCGTGGCACACTTTTTTACATTAAAAAATCCTATGGCACACCACCATCCCAAAATTTAAAAAAAATCACACATTGTAGCCTAATACAGCATATATATATACACATACACACAAACACACACATACTGTATGTATTGTGCTGTTATGCCATGCCTCCTACAAACTACCCCTGCACTGGGAGTAAAAAACAAGCAAAGTTTAAAAAATATGTCACACTGTTGTCAGTCTGCCGTGGCACACCTGAGGATCTCTCACGGCACACTAGTGTGCCACGGCACACTGGTTGAAAAACACTGCTTTAGACAATCCTTTTTGTTTCTGTAACTTGCACAAGTTAGCTATTCTGTTTGTAGTTCCTCAATCTCCTGCACTTAAGTACTTCTGTACGCAGGAAAAAAACAGGCTTTTTCTTTCTTGGTGTTCACACAGATATCAACATGTTTCACCAGCAACCCTGGCTTTATCAAGATCTTGAAACTAAAAAACCTAAGCTCCCCATTGCCCTGAAAAGGGCATTTTGATGGGCATTGCCCTTAAAAGGGCATTTAGCTCTTTTACATTGCCCAAAATCCCTAATCTATAATTAAAACCCACCCAATAAACCCTTAAAAAAACTTAACAATAACCCCCAAAGATCCACTTACAGTTTTTGAAGACCGGACATCCATCCTCAGTGAAGCCGGGAGCAGTCTTCATCCAAGCGGCAAGAAGTCCTCAACGAAGCTGGGAGAAGTCTTCATCCAAGTGGCAAGAAGTCGCACTCCAGGCGGGCAGAAGTCTTCATCCAGACGGCATCTTCTATCTTCATCCTTCCGACGCGGAGCAGCTCCATCTTCAAGACATCAGGCGCGGAGCATCCTCTTCTTTTGATGGTTCTTGAACAATGAAGGTTCCTTTAAATGATGTCATTCAAGATGGCGTCCCTTGAATTCCGATTGGCTGATAGAATTCTATCAGCCAATCGGAATTAAATGGTAAAAAATCCTATTGGCTGATTGGATCAGCCAATAGGATTGAGCTTGCATTCTATTGGCTGATTGGAACAGCCAATAGAATGCGAGCTCAATCCTATTGGCTGATTGGATCAGCCAGTAGGATTAAAGCTCAATCTTATTGGCTGATCCAATCAGGTTTGGGGGGGTTGGTTGTGTGGGTGGTGGGTTTTACTGTTGGGTGTTGTTTGTATTTTTTAATTACAGGTAAAAGAGCTGATTTCTTTGGGGCAATGCCCCGCAAAAGGCCCTTTTTAAGGGCCATTGGCAGTTATTTTAGGCTAGGGTTTTTTATTTTGGGGGGATTTTTTTATTTTGATAGGGCTAATAGATTAGGTGTAATTAGTTTAAATATTTGATCATTTCTTTTTTATTTTGTGTAATTTAGTGTTTATTATTTTCTGTAATTTAGATAAATGTATTTTGTTAATTTAAAGAGACACTGAACCCAAATATTTTCTTTCGTGATTCAAATAGAGCATGAAATTTTAAGCAACTTTCTAATTTACTCCTATTATCAAATTTTCTTCATTCTCTTGGTATCTTTATTTGAAATGCAAGAATGTAAGTTTAGATGCCGGCCCATTTTTGGTGAACAACCTGGGTTGTCCTTGCTGATTGCTGGATAAATTCACCCACCAATAAAAAAGTGCTGTCCAGAGAGGCCTGAACCTAAAAAAGCTTAGATGCCTTCTTTTTCAAATAAAGATAGCAAGAGAACAAATAAAAATTGATAATAGGAGTAAACTAGAAAGTTGCTTAAAATTGCATGCTCTATCTGAATCACAAAAGAAAAAAAATGGGTTCAGTGTCCCTTTAATTTATTTAATTTTATTGTAATGTTAGGTGTTAGTGTAACTCAGGTTAGGCTTTATTTTACAGGTAAATTTGTATTTATTTTAACTAGGTAGCTAGTAAATAGTTAATAACTATTTACTAACTATTCTACCTAGTTAAAATAAATACAAACTTACCTGTGAAATAAAAATAAAACCTAAGATAGCTACAATGTAACTATTAGTTATATTGTAGCTAGCTTAGGGTTTATTTTACTGGTGAGTATTTAGTCTTAAATAGGAATTATTTAGTTATTAATAGTAGGTTTTATCTAGATTTATTTTAATTATATTAAAGTTAGGGGTGTTAGGGTTAGGGTTAGACTTAGGGTTAGGTTTAGGGGTTAATATATTTATTTAGTGTTTTGGGGTTAATAGGTAGTTTATGAGTGTTAGTGTACTTTGTAACACTTTAGTTATGAGTTTTATGGTACAGCTTTGTAACGTTAAACCCATAACTACTGACTTTCAGGTGGCGGTACGGATCTTGTAATTATGGGCTGTACCGCTCACTTTTTGGCCGGACAGGCAAACTCATAATACCGGCGCTGTGGAAGTAGTTATGTTGTGTGACGGCCAAAAAGTTGTGCGGTACAGCTATACCTACAAGACTCGTAATAGCAGCGGTAGTGAAAAAGCACCGTTATGAGGCTTTTTCACTGATAACGGAAAACTTGTAATCTAGTCGATACAGAAGACAGAGGCGTTTACCATTAATTTGCCTTTAGAGAGCCTGACTCCACTACAGAATACGTATAGTTAAATTATACTAAGGTGCTAATGGACATTAAAGGTCTTCTTCAGGTAGTTTCTCAATCAGAACTGCTATTTAAAGGGCCACTGTAAGTAAATATTTTCTATGCCTGTTACTAACTAACTACCCCAAATACGCTTTTTATCAATAGCATTTCATTAACATATCTCTACTGTATATCAGAAATCTTGTCTGCAAATTTAATTGTTTTCCAAACCCACTCTGTGGGTATCCTTTGCTCTGTACCAATCCGTTTACAATACCTAGGTTTCAAAATGGCGCTTTAAACACAAAGTTATTGGTTTAAGTATTTTGAACATGCAGTGCTGAAAATAGTGGGCAGGATAACGTGACATCATCGGCGAATAAAGATATAACTTTTAGAACGTTATGAAACTTCGTTTTGGAGAAAATATAGGTCAGTAGGTTTTAATTAATGTTTATTAACTTTAATATGTTAGTTGTTAGCTTAAAAATTATAACAGAAAGTAATCCTTTAAGGCTGCCTCACAGACTACTTAATGCCCTGATATTAAGGTATACTATCTGTTTGTGTCTGTGACCTGTGCCTGTATTGAAGTTTTTCTGGTGAATCTTCTGGCTTCAGTACCAGGCTTGTCTCCTGACCTCTCTTTTGATTTTCTCCTGTGTTTAAATAAAGAATTGGACAGCTTTTCTGGTAAACTGAACTTGGCTTGTTTCCTGACATCTCTTTGGGAAATGGCACTAAACCCCTTTGATGCTAGCAAAGGTCTTCACACCATGGATGTCAGGATACCAGAGAAAGCTGATAATCTATATTGTCGCTGCTACAAAATTATGTATTGTTTGCGATTGGAAAAAACAGATCCCCACAAACTGCCATGGTAATTGCCCTGATTGACTATTTTACTACTATGAAATGGTATGTTTATAGAATGCAAGATAGACAGGAAGTATACTGGGATATATGGGACGGATGGATATATAGACAGGATTTATTAGATCAAAATCAACATTTCTTCAGATGCTCTCTGGTACAAACAAATACCAATAATTTGCATAACTAAAAAGAGAGAGCGCTCAACCTGGGAACGAACAATAGCATAATAGCTTGTTCTATGGCTAGTTACCACCCTAGAAGCAGACTCTTTTTGCTCAACATGTGCCTTTCACAGAGAAGAACTTTCCTGTAGCATATCAGTCTGATCCTGACTTAACAGTGCAGTCCAGCCCCGAAATACCAGACAATCCCTCTCTGAACAAGCAAAACGGCAAAACCCCAGACGTACGTTTCAGCCTATTGTGGGCCTCGTCAGTGAGGTGCAGCCATATCCCTCTAGGCACACTGGGCAACGGTTTTATTTACTTATTTATAAATACCAATAATTGTTTGGACCCTTTCCATTGTGGGAGACTGAACTGAGTTAAGATATCGTCCTAGCTATTAATGTTGTTATTTCCACCCCCCCTTTTTCCCCTTCCTATGGGGAGAAATAGCAACTTTAAGTATCATCTATCTCCTACCTTTTGACATGTAATACACTGAGAGATAAATAGATTTTTGCAGGGATAACACTTGTCTGAGAGATCACTGTTTCTTGATTTTGCTACTTTGTTTAATGAACAGTAATTCTGACTTGTATACTTTTGTTTTGTTTTTTTATTTAATCACCTAAACGATGTGAATTGTAACATCTGATTATTTACTTTCCTGACTATATCTTAGTGATCTTATAACTGACTTTTAATAAAAATAAAAATATAATTAAAAAAAAATATTAAAAAGAACAGGGCAAAAATAATAATAATAATAATAAAACAACTGGGCACAATACTGATCCCTGGGGGACTCAATTAATTACTTTTGTCCAAACTGAGTATGATCCATTTACTACTCGTTGCTCCCTGTCTTTTATCCAGTTATTTATCCATGAACACTGTTTGTTTCCTTCTTACTTCACCATTCACAGCCCTGAAATGAAGTAAAAGCTACATTTCAACATAGTGGCACCTATAATCTCAATACTTTGCTTATAAATGTATGTAGGGCTAGATTACAAGTGGGTGTTAGAAAAAAAAAACAGCACTGAAAAGTGCCTTTACATAGCGGTCTAGGGGCCCTTAGCCTAATAACCCCTAATCCGCCATCCCCCACAACACAAACAACCTAAATAAACTATTAACCCCTAAACTGCCATCCCCCACTTTGCAAAGTATATAAATTAGTAACCCCTAAACCACCCCCACCCCCACATCACAAAGTAACTAAATAAACTATTAACCCCTAAACCACCATCCCCCCACATCGCAAATGACCTAAATAAACTAACCCCTAAACCGCTTTTGCTTACCCAACACTGTTATATTAATATTCTTTTTTACCTCTGTGATTACCTTGTATCTATGCCTCTGCAAACTGCCCCCTTATTTCAGTTCTTTTGACAGACTTGCATTTTAGCCATTCAGTGCTCACTCCAGGGTAACTTCAATGTTATCTATATGAAACACATGAACTAATGACCTCTAGTGGTCAAAATGCATTCAGATTAGAGGCAGTCTTCAAGGTCTAAGAAATTAGCATATGAACCTCCTAGGTTTAACTTTCAACTAAGAATACCAAGAGAACAAAGCAAAATTGGTGATAAAAGTAAATTGGAAAGTTCTATAAAATTACATTCCCTATTTAAATCATGAAAGTTTTTTGGACTTGACTGTCCCTTTAACCCCTTAATGACCAGGGTTGTACCCTGTACGACGCTGGTCGTTATGCCCTTAAGGACCAGTGACATGCCCTCTACGTCGCTGCAGTCCTGGGCTTCTCTCGGCCATGATCTCGCTTAAAATTGTGAGATTGCGCTATTTGCGCTATTTCTGCATGCCCCACGAGAGGGGCACTGCAGAAATATATTTGCAGAGTTACCAATGCAGAGAGGGCCACTCTGTGATCGTTCATGGGTGGGAGCAGTAGCAGGGATGCGGGTGGGCAGCCCATTGCTGGTGCGACATCCAGATCCAGTCCGTGATTGTGCACGGAGGCGGGGGGCGGGGCTCGGGAACGCGCGTGCATGGTCATCAGCACTTCAGTTTAATCTGCCGAAGGAGGGAGAGGGGAGAGGGAGGGGGAAAAATGTTTTGGAATGGAATCCGGGAGGGGGGTAGAGTATTGAGGGAGGGGGGAAGCTACACTATAGAAAATAGGGTTTTTTATTTTTTTATTTTACAAAAAATGTGAAAATTTGTTAGTAAACTGGGTACTGGCAGACAGCTGCCAGTACCTAAGATGGCGACCAATAGGTGAAGGGGGGAGGCTTAGAGAGCTGTTTGGGAGGATCAGGGAGGTTGGGCGGTAATGGGGGATCCTACACTTCATATAAAATATATTAAAAAATAAAATAAAAAAACACCTTTATTTTTATATTTAATACTTATACTTATTTTTTATACTTAGTATTTAAGATGGCGGTGACAATTGTGAGGAGGGGGAGCGAAGAGAGGGGTCAGGGAGGGATCACGGGGTGGGATGTGTCAGGTGGGAGGCTGATCTCTATACTAAAGCTAAAATTAACCCTACAAGCTACCTAATTAACCCCTTCAATGCTTGGCATATTACATGTATGGTGTGCAATGGCAATTAGCGGCCTTCTAATTACCAAAAATCAATGCCAAAGCCATATATGTCTGCTATTTCTGAAAAAAGGGGATCCCAGAGAAGCATTTACAACCATTTGTGCCATAATTGCTCAAGCTGTTTGTAAATAAATTCAGTGAGAAACCTAAAGTTTGTGAAAAAGTTAACGATTTTTATTATTTGATCGCAGGGCAAAAAAAAAAAGATAATAATAATAAAACAACTGGGCACAATACTGATCCCTGGGGGACTCAATTAATTACTTTTGTCCAAACTGAGTATGATCCATTTACTACTCGTTGCTCCCTGTCTTTTATCCAGTTATTTATCCATGAACACTGTTTGTTTCCTTCTTACTTCACCATTCACAGCCCTGAAATGAAGTAAAAGCTACATTTCAACATAGTGGCACCTATAATCTCAATACTTTGCTTATAAATGTATGTAGGGCTAGATTACAAGTGGGTGTTAGAAAAAAAAAAAACAGCACTGAAAAGTGCCTTTACATAGCGGTCTAGGGGCCCTTAGCCTAATAACCCCTAATCCGCCATCCCCCACAACGCAAACAACCTAAATAAACTATTAACCCCTAAACTGCCATCCCCCACTTTGCAAAGTATATAAATTAGTAACCCCTAAACCACCCCCACCCCCACATCACAAAGTAACTAAATAAACTATTAACCACTAAACCACCATCCCCCCACATCGCAAATGACCTAAATAAACTAACCCCTAAACCGCTTTTGCTTACCCAACACTGTTATATTAATATTCTTTTTTACCTCTGTGATTACCTTGTATCTATGCCTCTGCAAACTGCCCCCTTATTTCAGTTCTTTTGACAGACTTGCATTTTAGCCATTCAGTGCTCACTCCAGGGTAACTTCAATGTTATCTATATGAAACACATGTACTAATGACCTCTAGTGGTCAAAATGCATTCAGATTAGAGGCAGTTTTCAAGGTCTAAGAAATTAGCATATGAACCTCCTAGGTTTAACTTTCAACTAAGAATACCAAGAGAACAAAGCAAAATTGGTGATAAAAGTAAATTGGAAAGTTCTATAAAATTACATTCCCTATTTAAATCATGAAAGTTTTTTGGACTTGACTGTCCCTTTAACCCCTTAACGACCAGGGTTGCACCCTGTACGACGCTGGTCGTTATGCCCTTAAGGACCAGTGACGTGCCCTCTACGTCACTGCAGTCCTGGGCTTCTCTCGGCCATGATCTCGCTTAAAATTGTGAGATTGCGCTATTTGCGCTATTTCTGCATGCCCCACGAGAGGGGCACTGCAGAAATATATTTGCAGAGTTACCAATGCAGAGAGGGCCACTCTGTGATCGTTCATGGGTGGGAGCAGTAGCAGGGATGCGGGTGGGCAGCCCATCGCTGGTGCGACATCCAGATCCAGTCCGTGATTGTGCACGGAGGCGGGGGGCGGGGCTCGGGAACGCGCGTGCGCGGTCATCAGCACTTCAGTTTAATCTGCCGAAGGAGGGAGAGGGGAGAGGGAGGGGGAAAAATGTTTTGGAAAGGAATCCGGGAGGGGGGTAGAGTATTGAGGGAGGGGGGAAGCTACACTATAGAAAATAGGGTTTTTTATTTATTTTTTTTACAAAAAATGTGCAAATTTGTTAGTAAACTGGGTACTGGCAGACAGCTGCCAGTACCTAAGATGGCGACCAATAGGTGAAGGGGGGAGGCTTAGAGAGCTGTTTGGGAGGATCAGGGAGGTTGGGGGGTAAGGGGGGATCCTACACTTCATATAAAATATATTAAAAAATAAAATAAAAAACACCTTTATTTTTATATTTAATACTTATACTTATTTTTTATACTTAGTATTTAAGATGGCAGTGACAATTGTGAGGACGGGGAGCGAAGAGAGGGGTCAGGGAGGGATCACGGGGTGGGATGTGTCAGGTGGGAGGCTGATCTCTATACTAAAGCTAAAATTAACCCTACAAGCTACCTAATTAACCCCTTCAATGCTTGGCATATTACATGTATAGTGTGCAGCGGCAATTAGCGGCCTTCTAATTACCAAAAATTGATGCCAAAGCCATATATGTCTGCTATTTCTGAAAAAAGGGGATCCCAGAGAAGCATTTACAACCATTTGTGCCATAATTGCTCAAGCTGTTTGCAAATAAATTCAGTGAGAAACCTAAAGTTTGTGAAAAAGTTAACGATTTTTATTATTTGATCGCATTTGGCGGTAATATGGTGGCATGAAATATACCAAAATGGGCCTAGATCAATACTTTGGGTTGTCTACTACACTACACTAAAGCTAAAATTAACCCTACAAGATCCCTAATTAACCCCTTCACTGCTGAGCATAATACACGTGTGGTGCGCAGCGGCCTTCTAATTACCAAAAAGCAACGCCAAAGCCATATATTTCTGCTATTTCTGAACAAAGGGGATCCCAGAGAAGCATTTACAACCATTTGTGCCATAATTGCACAAGCTGTTTGTAAATAATTTCAGTGAGAAACCTAAAGTTTGTGAAAAAGTGAATGATTTTTTTTTATCGCATTTGGCGGTAAAATGGTAGCATGAAATATACCAAAATGGGCCTAGATCAATACTTTGGGTTGTTTACTAAAAAAAATATAAACATGTCAAGGGATATTCAGGGATTCCTGACAGATATCGGTGTTCCAATGTAACAATTGCTAATTTTGGAAAAAAAAAATGGTTTGGAAGTAGCAATGTACTACTTGTATTTATTGCCCTATAACTTGCAAAAAAAAAAAAAGCAAAGAACATGTAAACATTGGGTATTTCTAAACTCAGGACAAAATTTAGAAACTATTTAGCATGGTTGTTTTTTGGTGGTTGTAGATGTGTAACAGATTTTGGGGGTCAAAGTTAGAAAAAAAAAAAAAAACAAAAAAAACTACCATTACAAAAAATAAAAAAAATGAAATTAACTAAAATAAAAAACCCTATTCTAAAAATAAACTTCCAATAGCCCTTAAAATGGCCTTTTGTAGGGCATTGCCCTAAAGCGATCAGCTCTTTTGCTTAAAAAACACTAAGCCCTCTAACATTACAACCCCTCCGCTCCGGATGGAAGAAGATAGAAGATGCCGCTTGGATGAAGACTTCTGCCGCTTGGAGGACCTCTTCTGGCCGGATCGGATGAAGACTTCTGCCCCTCTGGATGTCCACTTCTGCCCGGCTGGGTGAAGACGACTCAAGGTAGGGTTATCTTCAAGGGGGTAGTGTTAGGGTTTTATTAAGGGGGATTGGGTGGGTTTTAGAATAGGGTTGGGTGTGTGGGTGGTGGGTTGTAATGTTGGGGGGGTATTGTCTTTTATTTTACAGGTAAAAGAGCTGATTACTTTGGGGCAATGCCCCGCAAAAGGCCCTTTTAAGGGCTATTTGTAATTTAGTATAGGGTAGGGAATTTTATTATTTTGGGGGGCTTTTTTTATTTTATTAAGGGGCTTAGATTAGGTGTAATTAGTTTAAACTTCTTGTATTTTTTTATTTTCTGTAATTTAGTGTTTGTTTGTTTTTGTACTATAGTTTATTTTATTTAATTGTATTTAATTTTAGGTAATTGTAGTTAATTAATTTAATTTATTTAATGATAGTGTAGTGTTAGGTGTAATTGTAACTTAGGTTAGGATTTATTTTACAGGTAAATTTGTAGTTATTTTAACTAGGTAGCTATTAAATAGTTATTAACTATTTAATAGCCATTGTACCTAGTTAAAATAAATACAAAGTTGCCTGTAAAATAAAAATAAATCCTAAAATAGCTACAATGTAATTATTAATTAGATTGTAGCTATCTTAGGGTTTCGTTTTTAGGTAAGTATTTAGTTTTAAATAGGAATAATTTAGTTAATAATAGTAATATTATTTAGATTTATTTAAATAATATTTAAGTTAGGGGGGTGTTAGGGTTAGGGTTAGACTTAGGTTTAGGGGTTAATAAGTTTATTATAGTGGCAGCGATGTTGGCGGCGGCAGATTAGGGGTTAATACATTTAATAGGCTATGTGGGCTATGGCAGTTTAGGGGTTAATAGACTTTATTAGTTATTGCGGTGGGGGATTGCGGTTGACAGGTAGATAGACATTGCGCATGCGTTAGGTGTTAGTTTATTTTTGCAAGCATTTTCGGGAGTTACGGTGCTCCCATACTTAGCGCAAGGCCTGCTATGGCTGCCTTTTATGGCGAGGTAAAAATGGAGTAAGATTTCTCCATTTTCGTCACATAAGGCCTTGAGCTGGATATTGGATACCGATTTACAACGCAGTCCCATGTTAGCCTATGGGAGTAAAAATTGTGAGTGACGGGTGAAATATACGGGCGTAACTTGTATGCTATGCCATATATGTAATACCAAAATCGCGTAAAATCTGGTGTTGCCGGCTTTTGCGGGCGACGCTCTATATGTAATGGAGGCCTTGGTTGGAATCTTAAAGGTAAGATTAGGTTTTTGTTTAATTTTACAGGTAAGTTTATTTTTAAGGTAGTTAGGATATTTTTTCTCTGTTAATTTACGGGTATTTTAATTTGGGTTAAGTTCGGAGTTGTTTGGTTAGGGGGTTTAGATGTTAGTTTATTTTTTATTTTTTATTACCACACATTTACATTGTGTAATATAATTCACATGTTTCTTGGTTGTGGTAAAGAGAGGGTTAACAACACAGTTAAACATGTTAAATTGCCAATCACACTAATTTCCTTATGCTCTATTTGCATCAATAAACTCTTACAAAATGTTACTGTTCACAGCAGGGAGAGCAAAAGGAATTACCAGTGATGATTACATAAAAAAATGATTAAATATAATTGAAAGAAGACACACCTTGTTCTGGGGCATGTCCTGTAATTACCTGGGTGTTTGAAAAACATGTCAGGATGAGATGTGACAGTTCTTTTTTCTTGATAACAAACACTTAAGACACCTTCTATTCTCTACCATGCACTGTAAAATTATAATTTCAAGCAAATTTATTGAATATTCCTATTTTTATAACAGAATTCATACACTTTTAAATAACAGCATTTGTTTTATTTTCAATCTATAGCAAATGTTTATCATTTGTTTATTCTAGCATCTCAGTTTTTTTTATCTTACTTAATTTACTGATTATATATATATATATATATATATATATATATATATATATATATATATATATATTAAAAGAATAGAGTGTAGAAAACTGCACACTCTAATTATAATAAAATTTAAATATAATTTTTTGTATAACAATGTTTTTTTTTTTGCATAATACGATCCTTTGTCTTAGAAATAACTTTGTATGTATCAGTCTTACAATAGGGTGTTTTTCGACTCTAAATCTGTATCCGATAAACAAGTGGGGCAGCGGCTGCTTCTAAAAAAGGTAATCCTCCGTTACAAGCTCGGAGTATGGAAAAATTTATAGTAAAGAAAAGAAGCGTTGTAAAGTGTACCAACTAGATAGGTGGGCAACAACTTAAAGGGCCATGATACTGAAATGTTGAAACACTTGAAAGTGATGCAGCATAACTGTAAAAAGCTGACTATAAAATATCACCTGAACATCTCTATGTAAAAAAGAAAGATATTTTACCTTAAAATGTCCTAAGTATTCAAACCCCATTGTAAAGGACTTTAAGCAGCAAATCAGTATGTCTGTCCCGGGACAGCCAGGGGAGTAAGCTTCGTGCACACTCATATTATTTCCCTATTTAGTTTAAGGAAGTTTACTAAAAAATCTCATGAGAGTTAAGTGAAATCACAGTAAAAGAGTTTATGACCTCAGCACTGCTGATGCTGATTGGCTGCTGTTTATTTCTTAATATTTCTTATTTTTTTTACATGCAGCTAAACCGCAGCTGAAGTATAACTTTTTACACAGAACTTAGGAAATTGTGAGGTAAAATATCTTCTTTTTTTACATAGAGATGCTCAGGTGATATTTTCCTGTCAGCTTTTTACAGTTATACTGCATCAGTTTCAAGTGAGTTAGCATATGAGTATTATGTCCCTTTAAGTAATTTTCTTTACTACCATGGAAAGTAAGGGGGGTTAGAGATTTTTATCTGTAGGTAAATTTGTTGTTATAGCAGAAAGTATAAGGGGAATGGGAGTTTCAGTTTAAGCTGAAGGCATTGAGTTTCTTGAATAGGCTAGCTCTGAAATTGGTGCAAGTGTGATAAGAAGGGTGTTGTCACAATGAGGAGGGGTTATAAGGGTTATATAACATGCTGCACACGGGTTTTATCTTTTTTTCCCTCCCCCTCCTTAGATTTATACAAGACTAGTCATAACGGACAGGTCACGTCTTTTGGAGCAATCAAAGCGACACGGCTAGGGGCAAATGCTGTGGTGATTCTTCCATTCAACATAAGACCACCCCTGTTTTGCCCCTTAAGGGCCATGATGCCATGCGGCAGGAAATCATCTTATGGTCTGTCAGTCAGAGCTTGGGGACTGCAATTAGTCACTCATGGTTATGCTAACTGTCATTCATTCACACTATGCAGGGAAATATGGCGGCCTGGCACGTGGGTAAAGCGGTATTGGGGGGAGGTATGTAGGGTACGGGGATATTGAGTGGTGGTCTTTCAGTCAAACTCATATGCCCTCCTAGTCTGCAGACCTTTCAGCCTGTTATCTGGCAAGTTACACCCCTGAGTTGCGTGCGGTCATGCTTCTTGGTTACATGGGGCCGCCCATTTTATTTTATGAGTTGACAGTTTATGAGGATCCCTCAAAAATTCCACCATAAAGGCAAAATGATAGTATTAAATTAATAAATACGTGACCTTTGCTAACACAAAAAACGTGTCTGTTATTATTACTACATAGGGGTAAAATGATTTAATGGATATGTGTGGGAAAGTTTTTATTGGGTATTACTGTGAAGGGAAGTTAAAGTTTAAATGCCTTAATAAAAACAATATTGCATATAACAGCTCCTCCTATAGTCCGGTCCTCTAGGCAGCCTTAGTGTGCGAGTCTGTTAGCATTTAGTTCTGCTTCTTACTCATCTGTATAGGGATGCGGCTTTTGATACAGTTATTTGTCCCCACAAACAGGCACCTGATGGATGCTGTGAGGACTGTGAGCGATGTTCCATGGCACGCTTCGTGATGTAAGATGGGCGAGTAATCAGCAGAACCTTAGACTTGCACCCTAAGGATTCCTAGAGGACCGAACTATAGGAGGAGCTGTTACGTGTGATATTGTTTTGACTTATACACTGTACATACCTCATATCTGTTTGAGGTTAAAACGAGTGATCAGAAACCCTCCGGGGGGGGGGGGGGGCACTGCCTGCATGTGGTTGATCATTATTTGTCAGCAATAACTTCAACCAAACATTTCCTATAGTTGCAAAATGGTCAGTGATCACAACCAAAAAAATGCTTCTGAAGTTAATAGCCCTGAACCTCAGAGTTGTTACCTCCCAAAAACAACACTAAATAGTTATCTGCATCTTTAATATACCAATTTACCACAAAAAAATAAAATGTGCACAATAAATGATCTGTTGTTCTCCATAACGAGAGATATGTCTTAATTAGGGATTTGGGTTATCAATTTAAGCTAGTTTTTAAAAGTGCCTATTATTCATATTTTAACTTTCATTGATTGAGTGGGTATTGTTTGTACCTATTTGGCGAGGTTAAAAATCATGCAAGGAGGAATACTTTATTTCAGATGGCTAAAAGTATATGGAGATTGTGCCTTTTGGGCAAATTAGACAGAAGCTGCAAAATCATCTCACATGAAAAATGCTGGACAAGGGGCAAGAAGTTACCTTATATTTTGGAGTGGGGTCTCTGGATTCTAGTTTCTCTGTAGATGCATGATTTTTAACCTCGCCAAATAGGTACAAACAATACCCACTCAATCAATGAAAGTTAAAATATGAATAATAGGCACTTTTAAAAACTAGCTTAAATTGATAACCCAAATCCATAATTAAGACAAATCTCTATGGTGGAGGTTATCTCTATATGGTGGGGGTTATCCCTTGGTTGTAGATCTCTTGTATTGGGTAATGTGCATTGTGGGCAGAGTAGGAAGGTTGCTTTAACATGAATGTTAATCTGAGACCAGTAGTTATGGATTTTGCAAAACAAAAATGTTTCACAAAACTCATAACTAAAATGTTACAAAGTACACTAACACCCCTAAACTGCCACCCTCCTGCATCGCAAATACTATATTAAACTTATTAACCCCTAATCCGCCACCCACCCACATAGCCAACACTATATAGAGCTATTAACCCCTAAACCGCCCCCCCCCTCAACGTTAATACTAAACTAAACCTATTAACCCATAAGCCGCCACCCCCCACATCGCAAATCACTAAATTAAACTATTAACCCCTTAACCTAACACCCCATAACTTTAAATAAAATTTACAATATAACTATCTTAAAATAAATAAAAACTTACCTGTGAAATAAAAAAAAACTAAGATTAATCTATAAAGAAACATAACATAACTATTTTAAGAAAATAAAATAAACTACAAATAAAAAAACCTAAATTACAAGATTAAAATAACCTAACACTACAAATTTAAAAAAAAAAAACCCTACGAAAAAATAAAAAAAATCTAACATTACCAAAAAAACAAACACTAAAATTATGTAAAATAAAAAACACACAGGCCTAGATTTAGAGTTCGGCGGTAAAAGGGCTGTTAACGCTCCGCGGGTTTTTTTCTGGCCGCACCATAAATTTTAACTCTGTATCGAGAGTTCAAACAAATGCTGCGTTAGGCTCCAAAAAAGGAGCGTAGAGCATTTTTACCGCAAATGCAACTCTCGATACCAGAGTTGCTTACGGACGCGGCCGGCATCAAAAACGTGCTCGTGCACGATTCTCCCATAGGAAACAATGGGGCTGTTTGAGCTGAAAAAAAACCTAACACCTGCAAAAAAAGCAGCGTTCAGCTCCTAACGCAGCCCCATTGTTTCCTATGGGGAAACACCTCCTAAGTCTGCACCTAACACCCTAACATGTACCCCGAGTCTAAACACCCCTAACCTTACACTTATTAACTCCTAATCTGCCGCCCCCGCTATCGCTGACCCCTGCATTACACTTTTAACCCCTAATCTGCCGCTCCGTAAACCGCCGCCACCTACGTTATCCCTATGTACCCCTAATCTGCTGCCCTAACATCGCCGACCCCTATGTTATATTTATTAACCCCTAATCTGCCCCCCACAACGTCGCCGACACCTACCTACACTTATTAACCCCTAATCTGCCGAGCGGACCTGAGCGCTACTATAATAAATGTATTAACCCCTAATCCGCCTCACTAACCCTATAATAAATAGTATTAACCCCTAATCTGCCCTCCCTAACATCGCCGACACCTACCTTCAATTATTAACCCCTAATCTGCCGACCGGAGCTCACCGCTATTCTAATAAATGTATTAACCCCTAAAGCTAAGTCTAACCCTAACACTAACACCCCCCTAACTTAAATATAATTTACATCTAACTAAATAAATTAACTCTTATTAAATAACTTATTCCTATTTAAAGCTAAATACTTACCTGTAAAATAAATCCTAATATAGCTACAATATAAATTACATTTATATTATAGCTATTTTCGGATTAATATTTATTTTACAGGCAACTTTGTAATTATTTTAACCAGGTACAATAGCTATTAAATAGTTAAGAACTATTTAATAGTTACCTAGTTAAAATAATTACAAATTTACCTGTAAAATAAATCCTAACCTAAGTTATAATTAAACCTAACACTACCCTATCAATAAAATAATTAAATAAACTACCTACAATTACCATACAATTAACCTAACACTACACTATCAATAAATTAATTAAACACAATTGCTACAATAAATACATTTAAATAAACTATCTAAAGTACAAAAAATAAAAAAGAACTAAGTTACAGAAAATAAAAAATATTTACAAACATAAGAAAAATATTACAACAATATTTTAAACTAATTACACCTACTCTAAGCCCCCTAATAAAATAACAAAGACCCCCAAAATAAAAAATTCCCTACCCTATTCTAAAATACAAAAATTACAAGCTCTTTTACCTTACCAGCCCTGAACAGGGCCCTTTGCGGGGCATGCCCCAAGAAGTTCAGCTCTTTTGCCTGTAAAAGAAAACATACAATACCCCCCCCCCCCAACATTACAACCCACCACCCACATACCCCTAATCTAACCCAAACCCCCCTTAAATAAACCTAACACTAATCCCCTGAAGATCTTCCTACCTTGTCTTCACCATACCAGGTTCACCGATCCGTCCTGGCTCCAAGATCTTCATCCAACCCAAGCGGGGGTTGGCGATCCATAATCCGGTGCTGAAGAGGGTCCAGAAGAGGCTCCAAAGTCTTCATCCTATCCGGCAAGAAGAGGACATCCGGACCGGCAAACATCTTCTCCAAGCCGCATCTTCTATCTTCTTCCATCCGGTGCGGAGCGGGTCCATCTTGAAGCAGGCGACGCGGATCCATCCTCTCTTCCGATGTCTCCCGACGAATGACGGTTCCTTTAAGGGACGTCATCCAGATGGCGTCCCTCGAATTCCGATTGGCTGATAGGATTCTATCAGCCAATCGGAATTAAGGTAGGAAATTTTTCTGATTGGCTGATGGAATCAGCCAATCAGAATCTAGTTCAATCCGATTGGCCGATTCCAATCAGCCAATCAGATTGAGCTCGCATTCTAATTGGCTGATCGGAACAGCCAATAGAATGCGAGCTCAATCTGATTGGGCTGATTGGATCAGCCAATCGGATTTGAACTTGATTCTGATTGGCTGATTCCATCAGCCAATCAGAAAATTCCTACCTTAATTCCGATTGGCTGATAGAATCCTATCAGCCAATCGGAATTCGAGGGACGCCATCTTGGATGACGTCCCTAAAGGAACCGTCCATTCGTCGGGAGACATCGGAAGAAGAGGATGGATCCGCGTCGCCTGCTTCAAGATGGACCCGCTCCGCACCGGTTGGAAGAAGATAGAAGATGCGGCTTGGAGAAGATGTTTGCCGGTCCGGATGTCCTCTTCTTGCGGATAGGATGAAGACTTTGTGAGCCTCTCTGGACCTCTTCAGCACGGATTAGGATCGCCAACCCCCGCTGGGTTGGAATGAAGATCTTGGAGCCAGGACGGATCGGTGAACCTGGTATGGTGAAGACAAGGTAGGAAGATCTTCAGGGATTAAGTGTTAGGTTTATTTAAGGGGGGTTTGGGTTAGATTAGGGTATGTGGGGTGGTGGGGTTGTAATGTTGGGGGGGGGGTATTGTATGTTTTCTTTTACAGGCAAAAGAGCTGAACTTCTTGGGGGCATGCCCCGCAAAGGGCCCTGTTCAGGGCTGGGTAAGGTAAAAGAGCTTGTAATTTTTGTATTTTAGAATAGGGTAGGGAATTTTTTATTTTGGGGGTCTTTGTTTATTTATTAGGGGCTTAGAGTAGGTGTAATTAGTTTAAATTGTTGTAATATTTTCTTATGTTTGTAAATATATTTTTTATTTTCTGTAACTTAGTTCTTTTTATTTTTGTACTTTAGATAGTTTATTTAATTGTATTTATTTGTAGCAATTGTGTTTAATTAATTTATTGATAGTGTAGTGTTAGGTTAATTGTAGGTAATTGTAGGTAGTTTATTTAATATTTTATTGATAGGGTAGTGTTAGGTTTAATTATAACTTAGGTTAGGATTTATTTTACAGGTAAATTTGTAATTATTTCAACTAGGTAAATATTAAATAGGTTCTTAACTATTTAATAGCTATGTACCTGGTTAAAATATTACAAAGTTGCCTGTAAAAATAATATTAATCCTAAAATAGCTATAATATAAATGTAATTTATATTGTAGCTATATTAGGATTTATTTTACAGGTAAGTAATTTAGCTTTAAATAGGAATAAGTTATTTAATAAGAGTTAATTTTATTTCGTTAGATGTAAATTATATTTAAGTTAGGGGGGTGTTAGTGTTAGGGTTAGACTTAGCTTTAGGGGTTAATTCATTTATTAGAATAGAGGTGAGCTCCGGTCGGCAGATTAGGGGTTAATAATTGAAGGTAGGTGTCCGGCGATGTTAGGGAGGGCAGATTAGGGGTTAATACTATTTATGATAGGGTTAGTGAGGCGGATTAGGGGTTAATACAGTTATTATAGTAGCGAACAGGGTGTCCGCTCGGCAGATTAGGGGTTAATAAGTGTAGGCAGGTGTCGGCGACGTTGTGGGGGGGCAGATTAGGGGTTAATAAATATAACATAGGTGTCGGCGGATGTTAGGGGCAGCAGAATTAGGGGTACATAGGGATAACGTAGGTGGCGGCGATTTGCGGTCGGAAGATTAGGGGTTAATTATTTTTAAGTAGCTTGCGGCGACGTTGTGGGGGGGCAAGTTAGGGGTTAATAAATATAATATAGGGGTCGGCGGGGTTAGGGGCAGCAGATAGGGGTACATAAGTATAACGTAGGTGGCGGTCGGCAGATTAGGGGTTAAAATTTTTAAAATCGAGTGGCGGCGATGTGGGGGGACCTCGGTTTAGGGGTACATAGGTAGTTTATGGGTGTTAGTGTACTTTAGGGTACAGTAGTTAAGAGCTTTATAAACCGGCGTTAGCCAGAAAGCTCTTAACTCCTGCTATTTTCAGGCGGCTGGAATCTTGTCGTTAGAGCTCTAACGCTCACTGCAGAAACGACTCTAAATACCGGCGTTAGAAAGATCCCATTGAAAAGATAGGCTACGCAAATGGCGTAGGGGGATCTGCGGTATGGAAAAGTCGCGGCTGAAAAGTGAGCGTTAGACCCTTTAATCACTGACTCCAAATACCAGCGGGCGCCCAAAACCAGCGTTAGGAGCCTCTAACGCTGGTTTTGACGGCTACCGCCGAACTCTAAATCTAGGCCTCAGATTACAAAAAATAATTAACGCGCCACCAAGATGAACATAGAAGATGCCCCCACAATGGAGGATAATGTTGCCGCCTGGATAAGGATTTTTTTATTTTTATTTTTGGGGGTTGGTTGGGTGGTGGGGTTTACTGTTAGGGGGGACTTTGTAATTTTTTTATGTAAAAGAGCTGTTTAACTTAAAGGGACTGTCAAGTCAAAATTAAACTTTCATGATTCATATATGGCATGCAATTTTAATCAACTTTCCAATTTACTTTTATCGTCAAATTTGCTTTGTTCTCTTGATGGTATTTTTGAAAAGCTAAACCTAGGTAGGGTCAAACTGATTTTAAAACCGCTGAAAACCGCCTCCAGAGCATTTTGAAAGTTTTTCACTGTTAGACAGGGCTAGTCCATGTGTGTCATATAGATAGCATTGTGCTCACTCCTGTGGAGTTATTTAGGAGTCTGCACTGATTGGTTAAACTGCATATCTCTCAAAAGCACTGAGATAAGTGGGCAGTCTGCAAAAGCTTAGATACAAGGCAATCACAGAGATAAAATGTATATTAATATAACCATGTTGGTTATGCAAAACTGGGGAAAAGGTAATGAAGGGATTATCTTTTAACACTATAAAACTTCTGGTGTAGACTATCCCTTTAAGGCAATGCCCTACAAAATACCCTTTGTATGGCTATTGGTAGTTTATTGTTAGGTTAGGGGGTGTTTTTATTTTGGGGGGCTTTTTTGTTTTTATAGGGCTATTAGATTAGGTGTAATTTTTATTATTTTGGATAATTTTGTTTATTATTTTTTGTAATCTTAGTGTTTCTTTAATTTTATGTAATTTTTTTGTAGAGTTAGGTTTTTTAAAATTTGTTATTTTTTTATTTTTATTTTTTCCTATTGTTAGGATATTTTAATCTTGTAATTTAGGTTTTTTATTTGTAGTTTATTTTCTTTTCTTAAAATAGTTATGTTAGGTTTATTTATAGTTTAATCATAGTTTTTTTTTATTTCACAGGTAAGTTTTTATTTATTTTAAGATAGTTATATTGTAAATTTAATTTAAAGTTAGGGGGTGTTAGGTTTAGAGGTTAATAGTTTAATTTAGTGATTTGCGATGTGAGGGGCCGGCGGTTTAGGGGTTAATAGGTTTATTTAGTGTCGGGCAGCGTTTTAGGTGTTAATATGTTTATTATAGGAGTAGCGATGTGGGGCCAGTGGTTTAGGGGTTAATACCTTTATATAGTGTTGGCGATGTGGGTGGGCGGCGGTTTAGAGGTTAATAGCTTTATTATAGTAGTAGCGATGTAGGGGGCCAGCGGTTTAGGGGTTAATAAGTTTATTTAGTGTCGGGCAGCATTTTAGGGGTTAATAGGTTTATTTACGTGTTAGCGGTGCAGGTGTGTGGAGGATTAGGGGTTAATAAGTTTATTTAGTGTTGTTGATGTTGGGGGTGGCGGATTAGGGGTATTTAGACTAGGGGTTTATGTTAGGGTGTGTGATTTATAATAAACTTTATTTTCCCCATAGACATCAATGGGGATTGCGCTATGGCAATCGCCATTCCGTGGTCGCAGGTGTTAGTTTTTTTCTCTCCATTGATGTCTATGGGGGAAATCGGGCACGAGCACGTAAAGTCAGGCCTTGGGTTTTCTGAGGTATGGAGCTTATCGTACCATATCACACAACAAAAGAAGGGTTTTCAGTAACTTGTAATGGCAGCGCTTAGGAGAGTGCAATACCGCTAATTGTTTTGCGTTATTTACGCACCCAGTTTAGTGTACAACTTGTAATCTTGGTGAGTGTTTGGGAAACTCTTTACTTTGTTACTGGAGTTGTAGAAGTACTTATCATAAATGGGGTTTAATAATTAAGAATATATGGTGCTAAATACGCCCTAGATAATAAGAATGATGTGTGTGGTGTGTATGTAAAATAAATGTATTGGTTTCAAATGGGAGATTGCGAGTAATACGAATGTAAGGGAAATACCTTTGCAAACCGCAGGTAGTAAAACCAAGTTAGTTAAAGTGAATGTAAAGTATAATGAATAAGTGCCCGGTTTTTAAAAATTAAAAACAGGGGCACTTTTATTCATTAAACTTTGCAATGCAGCTTCTTTTTTAAAATACTTACCTTTGTTTATTGAAAGCAGATTGGCGATCCTCCGCCCGCATCTCCAGCTGTAGTTAGCACAGTGATGATGAATCAGGCTTCTTCCAATTGTTGTGGGGCCCCACGAACTGGACGCCAAAGGGGACACGCAATGATTGGAGGAAGCAGGAGCTGCGGGCGGAGGATTGTCAGTCTGCTTTCCATAAAGCAAAGGTAAGTATTTTAAAAAAGAAGCTTCAATGTAAAGTTTAATGAATGAAAGTGCCCCAGTTTTTAAGAGTATTTTTAAAAACTGGGTACTTATTCATTATACTTTACATTTACTCTAAAATATCACTTACATTCTGGATCTGTTTTTATAAAGGGGAGATATCATCGCTTTAAGCAGTTAAGACCTGTATATCAGGCACATTATCTTTACACAGAAACAGGGATTGATGCAATATTGCAGATGCTTATAATTTACAAATTTAAATAAACACATGAAAATACAATACAAGTGTAAGTACAAACTAGTATTACAAGTGGGCAACATTCATTGCTGACAGTGGGTAACATTACAAGTGGGTACAATTCATTGCTGACAGTGGGTAACATTACAAGTGGGCAACATTCATTGCTGACAGTGGGTAACATTACAAGTGGGCAACATTCATTGCTGACAGTGGGTAACATTACAAGTGGGTACAATTCATTGAATCACAATTTGTATAGCGATACATTGGTATAAAGTAAAGGTCATACATTTTAGGAGGATAACTTGGACAAGTATATACTTGGATAGGAATTCAGTAAGTCTATCGCAACTCCTCCCCAGGAAAAGCACAGTGACTCTTGTAGTAAAAGTAGAAAAGTCTTTATTGGTAGTAGAGCGTAAATAAAAACAGGGATGTGAGATACAACTCACAAATTCAAAATTGGTGTTCCAGTATTGAAAGACACGGCAAACATGTTTCGTGTGGGGCCTCCACACTTGTTCACTGCTGTTAATTGCAAGCACTGGATACACCTTTAAAGGGCAATCAATCACCAAAAATTGTAAACATGTGTGTACTTAACCCTGCCTATATAGTATATTACCAAAAAATACACAAACATTGTACATGTGGGAAAATTGAAACAACTAACATTGGAAGATATATATATATAGTAATAACATCATAATTTTTGAGCTATACAAGCAAGATGTATTATATATGATTCTATTAGGGAACCAGGAAAGACCAGGACTTGTGAGATAAATAAACATTAAATAAAAAGGTTGACATCAGATTCCATATTAATGCCAAGCGGATATCTGGTATTGAGAGTGAATATCCACTGAGCCTCCTTATAGCTCAGTTTATATTCCCTATCTCCCCCTCTGGAATGTTTTGGAATGTAGTCAATGGCCTGAATTGATACTAGGGATGAATCAGCATCATGCATATTTTTAAAATGCTTAGCAACAGGCGTGAAGACATCAGGGTTATCAATATATGTGGAATGGGGATAGCAGTAGTGTAGAGGAGTTTATTAAGTACATCAATACCAATGAGGTAAATCTCAAATTCACTTTTGAACAACATCCACTACACACTAAATTTTTGGACATTGAGCTCTCCGCTCAAATATCCACTAAGACTGTGGATACTAACTTATATCGTAAACCAACTAGTGGTAACACTATTCTCAATTTCCAATCCTGCCATCCAAAACACGTTCTAAAAGCCATACCTAAAAGTCAGTACATTAGAGCACGCAGAATTTGTTCTAATGATACTATGTTTAATGAACAAATTGACATTTTGGAGGAGAGGCTTTTAGAGCGAGGGTATCCACTAACTTTGTTAAAATCTACAAGAGAACAAATCAGAAAAATCCCACGTAGTCAGTTATTAACATATAAGAGATTTGATAGAACTCCATCTACTAGGGAAGTTTGCAGAGATAAACTTATCTTTAGCACTCCTTATAGTCTGGAGTTCAACAAAATTTGCAATCTGATTAGAGAAAGTCTACCTATTCTTGCTACTGATCCTTCTTTGGAAAGGGTAGCTAATAGTGGCTGCAAATTTGTAGCTAGGAAAGCTATCACTATTGGCAACATAGTAGCTCCTTCACAATTGCCCACACAGAGATCATGTACCTGGTTATCGCAGAGGATGGGCTTTTTTAGATGCAAAGCAAAAATATGCAAAACCTGCAATTATGTGGTGGAGGGAGATTGTTTTCATTCCTCAGTTACAAATAAGTCATATCAAATTAGACAAAAATTGAATTGCAAATCTACTTTTGTAGTTTATCTTTTGACCTGTAGGGGGTGCCAGATCCAATACGTTGGAAAAACCCAGCGTATGCTCAGGGACAGAGCACTAGAACACATCAGGGATATTGATAACCCTGATGTCTTCACGCCTGTTGCTAAGCATTTTAAAAATATGCATGATGCTGATTCATCCCTAGTATCAATTCAGGCCATTGACTACATTCCAAAACATTCCAGAGGGGGAGATAGGGAATATAAACTGAGCTATAAGGAGGCTCAGTGGATATTCACTCTCAATACCAGATATCCGCTTGGCATTAATATGGAATCTGATGTCAACCTTTTTATTTAATGTTTATTTATCTCACAAGTCCTGGTCTTTCCTGGTTCCCTAATAGAATCATATATAATACATCTTGCTTGTATAGCTCAAAAATTATGATGTTATTACTATATATATATCTTCCAATGTTAGTTGTTTCAATTTTCCCACATGTACAATGTTTGTGTATTTTTTGGTAATATACTATATAGGCAGGGTTAAGTACACACATGTTTACAATTTTTGGTGATTGATTGCCCTTTAAAGGTGTATCCAGTGCTTGCAATTAACAGCAGTGAACAAGTGTGGAGGCCCCACACGAAACATGTTTGCCGTGTCTTGCAATACTGGAACACCAATTTTGAATTTGTGAGTTGTATCTCACATCCCTGTTTTTATTTACGCTCTACTACCAATAAAGACTTTTCTACTTTTACTACAAGAGTCACTGTGCTTTTCCTGGGGAGGAGTTGCGATAGACTTACTGAATTCCTGTTTGCCCTTTGTTTGGCGTCCTAACGACGACGCTGTCTTACGACACCCTCACTTGGAAGCAGGCTGATGACGTGTGCACTCGCTGAAGACACGCTGCCGGAGAAGACGTGGAAGTGGTGAGCGCTGGGGATCTGATGTGTCTGCTATATACTTGGATAGATGGAATTACAAACTCATAGGTAATTCTCTATATAAAATATAATCTAGGGATTACAACCCTGCAGCTTTTATTGTCACAGGCAGAAAATAATGGTATTTAAGACAGATATAGAGACAAACATTAACTGACTGTTTATGTTTAAATAGAAAGAAAGACCAATATTTAATATACCCCTTCCTGCCTGAATATATATATATATTGTACTAGCAAATCTAAATATCTCAAACATTAGGCTAATTACACATGCTTTTATACAGGGAGTGCAGAATTATTAGGCAAATTAATATTTTGACCACATCATCCTCTTTATGCATGTTGCCTTACTCCAAGCTGTATAGGCTCAAAAGCCTACTACCAATTAAGCATATTAGGTGATGTGCATCTCTGTAATGAGAAGGGGTGTGGTCTAATGACATCAACACCTTATATCAGGTGTGCATAATTATTAGGCAACTTCCTTTCCTTTGGCAAAATGGGTCAAAAGAAGGACTTGACAGGCTCAGAAAAGTCAAAAATAGTGAGATATCTTGCAGAGGGATGCAGCACTCTTAAAATTGCAAAGCTTCTGAAGCGTGATCATCGAACAATCAAGCGTTTCATTCAAAATAGTCAACAGGGTCGCAAGAAGTGTGTGGAACAACCAAGGCGCAAAATAACTGGCCATGAACTGAGAAAAGTCAAGCGTGCAGCTGCCAAGATGCCACTTGCCACCAGTTTGGCCATATTTCAGAGCTGCAACATCACTGGAGTGCCCAAAAGCACAAGGTGTGCAATACTCAGAGACATGGCCAAGGTAAGAAAGGCTGAAAGACGACCACCACTGAACAAGACACACAAGCTGAAATGTCAAGACTGGGCCAAGAAATATCTCAAGACTGATTTTTCTAAGGTTTTATGGACTGATGAAATGAGAGTGAGTCTTGATGGGCCAGATGGATGGGCCCGTGGCTGGATTGGTAAAGGGCAGAGAGCTCCAGTCCGACTCAGACGCCAGCAAGGTGGAGGTGGAGTACTGGTTTGGGCTGGTATCATCAAAGATGAGCTTGTGGGGCCTTTTCGGGTTGAGGATGGAGTCAAGCTCAACTCCCAGTCCTACTGCCAGTTTCTGGAAGACACCTTCTTCAAGCAGTGGTACAGGAAGAAGTCTGCATCCTTCAAGAAAAACATGATTTTCATGCCGGACAATGCTCCATCACACGCGTCCAAGTACTCCACAGCGTGGCTGGCAAGAAAGGGTATAAAAGAAGAAAATCTAATGACATGGCCACCTTGTTCACCTGATCTGAACCCCATTGAGAACCTGTGGTCCATCATCAAATGTGAGATTTACAAGGAGGGAAAACAGTACACCTCTCTGAACAGTGTCTGGGAGGCTGTGGTTGCTGCTGCATGCAATGTTGATGGTGAACAGATCAAAACACTGACAGAATCCATGGATGGCAGGCTTTTGAGTGTCCTTGCAAAGAAAGGTGGCTATATTGGTCACTGATTTGTTTTTGTTTTGTTTTTGAATGTCAGAAATGTATATTTGTGAATGTTGAGATGTTATATTGGTTTCACTGGTAAAAATAAATAATTGAAATGGGTATATATTTGTTTTTTGTTAAGTTACCTAATAATTATGCACAGTAATAGTCACCTGCACACACAGATATCCCCCTAAAATAGCTATAACTAAAAACAAACTAAAAACTACTTCCAAAACTATTCAGCTTTGATATTAATGAGTTTTTTGGGTTCATTGAGAACATGGTTGTTGTTCAATAATAAAATTAATCCTCAAAAATACAACTTGCCTAATAATTCTGCACTCCCTGTATATATATATATATATATATATATATATATATATACTAGTCCTAAAGCTCGTGTACACGGGTCATTTTGTGCAGAACAGCGGTCCCACCCCTTGCTCTATCTCTCTGTCCCCCTCTCTTTTGTGCTCTCTCTCTCTGTCCTCCTCTCTTTTAAGATCTCTCTCTCTGTCCCCCTCTTTTTTGTGCTCTCTCACTCTCTCTTCCCCCTCTCTTTTGTGCTCTCTCTCCCCCCCCTCTCTTTTGTGCTCTCTCTTTCTTTGTCCCTCTCTCTTTTGCGCACTCTCTCTACAGACCACGCCACGCCCGGTCACACTCCCAACATGCCTGTGTCTCGCCCGCCATGTCCGGGCCCCACCTGGTCACGTCCCCACCACGCCAACATCACACCCGCCACCCCAGCCCCGCCCACTCTGTCCAGCCACGCCCACTCCCTCCAGACAGCAGATCAGGATGGTTAGTTTGTGTAAGGCCAGTTGGGTTTGTCCTCGCGCTGTCTCTACTGCGCATGACAGCTTCGGACAAACACACTTGGCCTTTTATATTATAGGATATATATATTGTATCAGCATATTCAAGTATTTTCAAGTACTAGAGGGTGTTAGTACATGTGTGCCATATAGATAACATTGTGCTCACACACATGGAGTTACCTAGGAGTCAGCACCGATTGGCCAAAATGCAAGTCTGTCAAAAGAACTGAAATAAAGGGGCAATCTGCAGAGGATTAGATGCAAAGTAATCACAAAGGTAAAAAGTATATTAATATAACCGTGTTGGTTATGCAAAACTGGGGAATGGCTAATAAAGGGATTATCTATCTTCTTAAACAATAAAAATTCTGGTGTAGACTGTCCCTTTAAGACAAATAAAATAGGCTACACGGATTAACCACAAAAGGCGTTTAATTTGTGATGTATTAATAGCAAAACCAAAATTAGGAAAATATATAGGATATTATTCAAACCTCACAAGAAAATACAACCATACTTTGATATTACAATATTATATGTACCATCCACTGGCATAGCACAAACAATTAGTTCTTAAAGTAACATACTCCTTTTTAAAAAAATCAGTAATAAAAGTTGTTTTTATTTATATTTGGATGAATATTTTTTAATATTCAGTAATAAAAGTTATGTTTTCAGACCCTATCAGGTCTGAGGAAGGGGTGTAGGCCCTGAAACCGTTCACAAAATTAAATATCACTAAGTTAAATCCAGTGAGTGCATTCGCGGTGGACTTTTATTTTGATTGAGATTGCACCCTGGTACTTTCTCTTTTTGCTGGATAGTGATAGTGCGCCTCACAGTTAAAAAATATATATCTGAATAAGATACACATTTAGCACTCAATTGTTCATTGCATGTGCTTCAAACATAACTTTTCTTCACATTTCTGTTATGTTATCCAAATATAAACATCTAAATTAAAACAGACTCATTATAATGTATTTCATACGGCTATCATAATATGCAATCCCGTTGAAATCGATGTTAAGTAATCCCACCCTCTAGCTGACACACCACATAAAAATACAAATCCATGGTATTGGATTTCAGATGTTCCACTAACTATGGGGCTATCTTTTTCTAATCATATTCATGATTCCTCCATTGAATTTTTTGATTCGGTCCTTTACATTTCTAGTTAGGGGACATTAGTCTCTACCATCTTTTTAAAATCTGTTGATTGTAATAGCTATGTGGATTATAGGAAAAATCATCATAGTCCGTGGAAGGACAATGTCCGTTATGGAAAGCCTATAAGGAGAAATGGCAGTACTATTAGTATTATGACAAATTAAGTGTTATTCTCAAAAAGGAGAAATGGCAGTACTATTAGTATTATGACAAATTAAGTGTTATTCTCAAAAAGAGATTTTTAGAAAAAAACTATCACCCCCCTCACATCATTGATAGAGGATAAGTCATGCAAGGAATTATGACAGAAATTCTTATTTTTCTTATAGCTCTGATAAGAAGGAGAATGTGGATAATCAACATTTGTTTATTACCAAGTATAATAACAATCATAAAGCAATTAGGAGCATTTTAGATCATCATTGGGATACAACATCCTATTGTGAAGAACAACATTAGTCAAAAACCTCAATGTATTTTTTAGGAGGGCTCCATCCCACAAAAATAAACTTGCTCTGAGTAAGGTGGTTTTACATAAGCAGGTACATGGGTCCTCTCCTTACCTGGTTTTTAGAGATGGCATGTTCAAATGTGGTCATAGGAGATGCACTATGTGCAAATTTATTACCCATTGTAGGACACATTTTGTATCTAAGGCCACTAAAGTTATGTATCCTATGTCCGGTCGCCTCACATGCAGTTCTACATATGTGATTTGCCTCCTTGACTGCATTTAGGGTCTACAATATGTTGGAAACATGTGTAGGTGACTGGGAGATAGATTGAATGAACATCTCTGATAAAAAAGAACTTCCAGAAACATATTTTTTCTAAACACTGCAACCTTGTCCATTGTGACAATCCTTTTTTCCATTACTGTCACTCCTATAGAGCCAATTTCTTGTTCTTGTAGATGTGATAGATTCTTGTGGCACCGTCAGAGGGAGACCTGCTGGATATAGAAGTATAGGAGCTTGTATCCAGATGGTCTCAATGCTAATATGGATTAGACATGTGCAATTTGTTTTCGGCCAATTTTCGTTTTCGGACGAATTTTGACCAATTCAGAGATTCGAATAAATCTGAATTTCCGAATCGGCACCATAACTAAAATTCCAAAAATGAATAAATCAGTTTCCGAATTTTCGGATCCATTCTTTATTCATATTCCAAATTTTAATTGTTCTAATCTAAACCACAGTTCCCCGACATTACCGACACTAACTAAAACACCAAATAAAACTATTAACCCCTAAACTGCCGTTCCCCAACATTGCTGACACTAACTATCATTAAAGAAAATATAAAGATAGGGTGCGCCCTTGGTCAATATCCAAACTTACAATGCTTGATAAGCAAAAATACTATCTGTCTGGTTATAGACAATGTAATAAATTGTGATACAGTGTGTCAACAAACAAATATACCAAAGTCCCATATTATGAGATAGGGTAATGGATAAAAGATCCTCAGGAACAATTAATGATGGTAGGTCCAGGCAGCTATCTGTGGATAGATCAATGTCTTGATCCAAGTTCAGCAATCTATGAATAACATAGAAAAACAGAAGCGCCACATGGCCTAGTATTGCATAATTAGATGAAAAGACATATGTGATATATAGCACTCACATTTAGTGGAGCACCCCTGTGGTACTAGAAAAGCAGGCTGGGATCAAACAGTCACCCAGCAGACTGGCCTCCGGTGTTGGCACAGCAATTTCTAGGTGAAATGGAAGCACAAAAATGCCAATATGGCCTAGTACTGTATGACTTAACAGAGAGTGATAATAAGTAAGGTTGCACTCACATGTGGTGGGGCACCCCTCTTGGTGCAGATATAGCAGGCTGGGATTAAAACAGTCACCCAGCAGACTGACCTCCGGTGTATCAGTAAGCTTCAGGATACTTTCAAAGGTTCAGATGGTAAATGCCAAAATGTAGTGCATCGATTTAGATGTCAATTGAATTATGGCAGCAAGTGGTAAGTAAAAACTTTCTTTAATTATATAATCTAATATAAAAACATGCAACGCGTTTCTCAACCAAAGAATGGTTGTTTCATCAGGCTTAATATAAAAAGTATAACAAACACTTGCTATATATACCATACTAAGGCCTCTATTTATCAAGCTGTCTACTTACCTGCATTTGACGGCCCCAATACGCTCGCCTAAGATCGCCTAACATCGCCGCCGCAGACCTGAATACGTTCGCCAAATTTATCAAGAAACCTATCAAAAAGCCGCGCACCAAGTACGGTGCGATGAGCAGCGGACTGTTGTTAACTAACAGTCATCGATCTCACTGCTCTTTCGCTTATTCACAGCTTTCTTGCTACCCTGTCACTAAGCACCCACACTATACTATACAGTTTTACCCCCTAAACCGCCGCTCCCGGAGCCCCCCGCAATTAATTAAATATATCAACCCCTAAACCGCTGCTCCCAGACCCCGCCGCAACTATAATAAATATATTAACCCCTAAACCACTGCTCCCGGACCCCGCCACAACTATAATAAATATATTAACCCCTAAACTGCCGCTCCCGCTCCTGGACCCCCCCGCCACCTACATAAAGTTATTAACCCCTATCCTGCAGATCCCGGACCCCGCCGCAACTAAATAAATTGTTTAACCCCTAAACCGCCGCACCCGGAGCCCGCCGCCACCTACATTATATATATTAACCCCTATCCTGCCCTCCCTACACTGCCGCCACTATAATAAAGTTATTAACCCCTAAACCTATGTCTAACCCTAACCCTAACACCCCCTAACTTAAATATAATTTAAATAAATCTAAAAAAAAATTACTATAATTAACTAAATTATTCCTATTTAAAACTAAATACTTTCCTATAAAATAAACCCTAAGATAGCTACAATTTAATTTAATAATATATTATAGCGATTTTAGGATTTATTTTAATTTTTTACAGGCAACTTTGTATTTATTTTAACTAGGTACAATAGTTATTAAATAGTTATTAACTATTTAATAACTACCTAGCTAAATTAAAGACAACATTACTGTACAAATAAAACCTAACCTAAGTTACAATTACACCTAACAACTACACTATAATTAAAATAATATACATAATTTAACTACAATTAAATAAACGAATTAAAAAAATAAAATAAACTAAAGTACAAAAAAAACACTAAATTACAGAAAATAAAAAAATTACCAAGAATTTTAAACTAAATACACTACTCTAATCCCCCTAATAAAATAAAAAAGCCCCCCCAAAATAAAAAAATTCCCTATCCTATACTAAATTACAAATAGCCCTTTAAAGGGCCTTTTGCGGGTCATTGCCCCAAAGTAATCAGCTCTTTACCTGAAAAAAAAATACAAATACCCCCCCAACATTAAAACCCACCACCCACACACACAACCCTACTCTAAAACCCACCCAAACCCCCCTTAAAAAACCTAACACTAACCCCCTGAAGATTACCCTACCTTGAGCCGTCTTCACCCAGCCGGGCACAAGTGGACCTCCAGAGGGGCAGAAGTCTTCATCCCCAGTGCCGCCACTAGAAATTTTGGGGCCCCTGACTAAACCATTGATCAGGTCCCCCCCCCCTTTGACATGTGCAATTTTTGACTAAAACGTATATCTAGCAAATAAACACAAAAACACAATCAGACACAGACACCCACACAGACAATCAGCACTTGTTTACATTGACCTGACAAGTAATGAGGTAAACTACAGTTTTGTAAAAAAAGGAGATTTAGAAAACAAAATATGGAGTTCTGATTATCTTTTTGTAAAGGAAGATGCCAACTTAATGATGACAACAGCATACAGTGGCTGAAAGAAAGGGCCCTGAACTGCCTAAACAATAATTTAAAGGTTAAATGGTGGATTGGTGACTTCCAGAAAGGTCTCGTTAGACTCAAAGTCTGTAGAAAGATGTGAATAATCAGTAGTAAGGTCAAATTGTCCTAAAAAGGAACAGACAATGGACACACACAAACTCAAACTTGCACATACCCCCAAGGAAACACAGACAGAGACAGCCTCAGAAAACACACAAAGACATACACACACACAGAGACACCCACAGAAAACACACAAAGACACACACACACACCCTCACAGAGACACCCACAGCAAACACACACCCTCACAGAGACATCCACAGAAAGCACATACATACATACATACACACACACACCCTCACAGAGACATCCACAGAAAAAAACAGACATACACACCCATCCTCACAGAGACATCCAGAGAAAATACACAAAGACAAACATACACACACCCTCACAGAGACACCCATAGAAAAAGCTCAAAGACATATGCACACACCCTCACAGACATCCACAGAAAATGCACAAAGACATACACACCCACCCTCACAGAGAGACCCACAGAAAAAAATACATACACACTCAGAGACACAAACCAAAGCACAAAGACATAAACACAGACCCACAAAAATACTCACAGGAGGAAACATTTATGCACCTTGCATCCCCTAAATCAACAGTGTGTGACATGCATGATAAAAAAATTGCAGAAATTCATAGATCACTTTTTAAAGAATCATATTTGTAAATGTGCAAACAAATATAATTCTGTGGATTCAAAATTGTACATTAATGATCTCGGTAGATGGTTAGATGAAGAAAAGGTTGACATATGTTTGTTTGCTTTTTCCCATTTTTCCCAACTAAGAGCACCACTTCAAATATAGTGTACAAATGTTCCCATCTGTCAGCTGTACTTATGTATTTTGAAAATGCTGTACTCTATATGGTCTTGGTGGAACCATAAGCTGTGGTACTCATACCATTAGATCTTGTTGGTATGTATTTCAAAATTAATTCAGCTGTAGTGTAAACTGAACAGTTTTAAGTTAACCTGTCTCATTTCAAACACTGAGCAATCTTAGTCTGAGAGTATAACATTTTATGCAGATGTAAAAATCTTAGATAAAATGTCTCATTGCATCTGGAAAGTCCTTGCATAAAGGAGCAGTAAACTGGAATGTAATATATATATATATATATATATATATATATATATATATATAAATGCATATCTGTCAAAAGAGCACCTACCATTTGTGTATTGAGGAGGAAACATTTCTGCATGATTTAAAATATAGAATTTCTACAGCATTGTCAAATAATCATAAATACACTGCTTAAAAAAATTTTGTTCTTATGGACCCCTGACCCCACCATACAAAGTACTGATAAGAATAGTTTGTTGCACTTTATAAGTGCTCATCCACCAGTGTTAATCAGATCCTTACCTAGGAGTCAAATGACAAGGGTTAAAAGGATTGTGTCTGACAAAAAAAGTTGTTAATAAAAGGCTTGAAGAAATGGGCAAGAAATTTAGCGCTAGGGGTTACCCAGCAGATCTTTTACAGAATGAAGTTGGAAGGACTATTGATGAGACATATACCGATGTTATTATAACAAAGGATAAGAAAGATAGAATTATTTTTGTTTCTGAATATAACAACCAAAGTTCGAAGATACATAAGATTATCAATAAATATTGGTTTATGTTGAAAGAATGTGATCCAGGTGTACAAGCCTTTTCTAATGGCCCTATGTCTGCCTATAAGAAAGGCTCCAGTATCAAGGATAGATTGGTAAGGGCTGATATTGGCAGTAAGAAACTGAAACAGAGTTTTATTTCTGGGAAGAATCTGGGCTGCTACCCCTGCTTGGTTTGTGTGAATTGCAATAACATGACAAAGGGCTCTACCTTTGTACATCCACACACGGGTAAAGTTTATAAAATCAATGGTTTCTTTACATGTAACACTGGGTATGCAATTTACCTGATTAAATGCCTGTGTGGGTGGATTTACATTGGTGAGACTACCCAGAGGGTAAGGGATAGGATTATCCAACACAAATCGAATATAAGATGCAAAGACTTAAATGCCCCAGTCTCTAATCATTTTCTGTCCAAAGGACACTCAATAACACAATTGAAATTTCAAATCATAGACCATGTCCCTGTCCCACGGAGAGGAGGGAGTAGAGAGTTAATTTTAAAGAGAAGAGAATCTATGTGGATCTATAGATTGGATTGTATTTTTCCAAAGGGAATGAACCGTGAAATAGATTTTAATGTTTTTCTCTAAATTATCTTTTAATTTTTTCTAGATTCCACAACCCCCCACATTATGAACATTGTGAAGAAGAAACCCAGTCCTCTAGATTTGTAATTATTGTGTGAAATGTGAAAACATTCTTAACAAAAGTTTTTTTGTACTTCATTGCGTATAGCACTGTTAGACTTGATTAGGAATATTATATTGTGTGTAATTTTATACGACCCGACCACCTGGGTGGCATTTATACTTAGATGTTAAATTTTGATACCAGTTAAATGATGTGATTAGTAACACCTGTGTATAGGGTATTTAGGAGAGGTGTGTAGTAAGGTAAAGTCATATGATTTTTGTGTCTTGGTACAATAAAAGCAGATATTTGTTTACAAGTGGATGTGCTGCTTGAATTTTTTCTACACAGTGATTGATTTGGAGCTTTGGCAGTAGCTCCCAGGCTTACACTCCTATCACCAGTGCTGGGAGGACATTACTTTTGTTTTCCCACCATACAACTACTACCACACTGAAGTTACAATCCAAAATTGCACAAAGAAATTAAAAACATTTGCTAAGTAAGTCCTACCTCCTCTGCAAATGAAAGTGATATGCCGTCTGACTCAGGCACACACTGTACCAACAAAGTGTCAAGTCTGTCTCACATTGACATTGTGCATAGTGGTTTAGTGCACACTCAGAAATCCTCTCAAATGCTAATACTTTACTCCTTGTAATAACATTTACCATGCTCAATTCGCACCTCTGCTGTAGTACCCACTGGTAGCTGCCAAAATGTAAAAAATAAAATAAAAAAATATATATTTTTTTTTTTAGTTCTTGCCTCATGGGGCCCCCCCTGGCCCACTGGGCCCCCTGACAGGGAATCACCCCTGTCACCCCTGATGGCAGGCCTGAATCATCCGATCCGGGCAGAAGAGGACATTCAGACCGGCAGAAGTCCTTCATCCACGCGGCATCTTCTATCTTCATCCATCCGGACCGGGGTCCATCTTCATCTTCGGAGCGGGTCCATCTTGAGCTTGCATCCTATTGGCTGGTTGGAACAGCCAATAGAATGCAAGCTCATCCTCCAAATAGGATTGACCCTTCAGTCCTATTGGCTGATTAGATCAGCCAATAGGATTTTTCCTACCTAATTCCGATTGGCTGATAGAATCCTATCAGCCAATCAGAATTCAAAAGACGCCATCTTGGATGACATCATTTAAAGGAACCTTCATTCTTCGTTAGGACGTCGATGGGAGAGGATGCTCCGCGTCGGATGGATTGAAGATGGACCCGCTCCGCTCCGGATGGATGAAGATAGAAGATGCCGCCTTGATGTCCTCTTCTGCCCGGATTGGATGAAGACTTCTGCCCCTCTGGAGGTCCACTTGTGCCCGGCTGGATGAAGACGGCTCAAGGTAGGGTGATCTTCAGGGGGTTAGTGTTAGGTTTTTTTAAGGGGGGTTTGGGTGGGTTTTAGAGTAGGGTTGGGTGTGTGGGTGGTGGGTTTTAATGTTGGGGGGATTGTATTTCTTTCTTTACTGGTAAAAGAGCTGATTACTTTGGGGCAATGCCCTGCAAAAGGCCCTTTTAAGGGCTATTTGTAATTTAGTATAGGGTAGGGAATTTTATTATTTTGGGGGGCTTTTTTATTTTATTAGGGGGCTTAGATTAGGTGTAATTAGTTTAAAATTCTTGTAATTTTTTTATTTTCTGTAATTTAGTGTTTGTTTGTTTTCGTACTTTAGTGTATTTTATTTAATTGTATTTAATTGTACGTAATTGTAGTTAATTAATGTAATTTATTTAATTGTAGTGTTAGGTGTAATTGTAACTTAGGTTAGGATTTCTTTTACAGGTACTTTTATCTTTATTTTAGCTAGGTAGTTATTAAATAGTTAATAACTATTTAATAACTATTGCACCTTGTTAAAATAAATACAAAGTTGCCTGTAAAATAAAAATAAATCCTAAAATAGCTACAATGTAATTATTAATTATATTGTAGCTATCTTAGGGTTTATTTTATAGGTAAGTATTTAGTTTTAAATAGGAATAATTTAGTTAATAATAGTAAATTTATTTAGATTCATTTAAATAATATTTAGGTTAGGGGGGGTGTTAGGGTTAGGTTTAGGGGTTAATAAAATTAATATAGTGGTGGCGGTGTAGGGGGGGCAGATTAGGGGTTAATAAACATAATATAGGTGGCGGTGGGCTCCGGGAGTGGCGGTTTAGGGGTTAATAAGTTTATTAGAGTGGCGGTGGGCTCCCGGAGCGGCAGTTTAGGGGTTAATAAGTATAATGTAGGTGGCGGCAGTGTATGGGGGCAGATTAGGGGGTGTTTAGACTCGGGGTACATGTTAGGGTGTTTAGGGTGTTAGGTGTAGACATTTCCCATAAGAATCAATGGGATATCGGGCAGCAGTGAACATAAGCTTTCGCAGCTGTCAGACTCCCATTGATTCCTATGGCATCCGCCGCCTCCAGGGCGGCGGATTGAAAACCAGATACGCTGGGCCGGAAAAGTGCAGAACGTACCTGGTAGGATCTTGATAACTTCCAAAAGTAGTCAGATTGTGTCGAACTTGCATTCAGAACATCTGGAGTGATGTAACCATCGATCTGTGTCGGACTGAGTCCGATGGATCTTATGTTACGTCACTGAATTCTACTTTTGCCGGTCACTAGCCTTTGATAACTAAGGCGAATCAGGCTCGCCACAAATATGCTGCGGAATTCCAGCGTATTTGCGGTTGACAGCTTGATAAATAGAGGCCTATGCATCCCAAATAATGCCAAAGACATATATGTTTGCTATTTCTGAACAAAGGGAATCCCAGAGAAGCATTTACAACCATTTGTGCCATGATTGCACAAGCTGTTTGTAAATAATTTCATTGAGAAACCTAAAATTGTGAAAAAGTTAACGATTTTTTTTATTTGATCGCATTTGGCGGTGAAATAGTGGCATGAAATATACCAAAATAGGCCTAGATTAATACTTTGGGTTGTCTACAAAAAAAAAAATATATAGTTTTGTTAGGTAAATATAAAAAAAAAGGCTCTATTTCTGTTTAAATGTAGTGATGGAAAAAATGCTCTGGTCTTTTGGGGAAGTTTTTGTCTGAAATGCCTGGTCCTTAAGGAGTCAAAATGGCCTTTGTAGGGCATTGCCCTAAAGTTAACAGCTCTTTTGCAAAAAACTAAAACAAACACACCCTAACCAGTGTTCCCTCTAAGGCTAGTTTTGTGATTCGACCCAGCAGTGAAACAGTTAATAAGGGAACCACACCTTGCAGTCTGCATTGTGTTGTGTTTGCTAATTGTTTTAATTAACTGTTTCACTGCTGAGCTGCTCACAAAACTGGCCTTAGAGGGAACACTGCCCCTAACATTACAAACCCCCACCCCCCCAAACCCACAATATAAAAAAGACCTAACTAAAAAATACCTAATCTACCCATTGCCCTGAAAAGGGCAATTGTATGGGCTTTGCCTTTAAAAAGCCATTCAGCTCTTTTACTGCCCTTAAAAGGGCATTCAGCTCTTTTTTGGCCCATTTAAATAAAAAAGCCCTAATCTAATAAATAAAAAACACCCCCCAAAAAAAAACAGAAAAAAAACTAACACTAACCCTAAAATCGGTACTCACAGTTGCAGAAGTCCGGCGAAAGATCTTCATCCCAGCGGCGTAGCATCTTCATCCACACTGCTCCATCTTCATCCATCGCAGGACCGGCATCTTTTTATCTTCTTCATCCCTGTGGAGGCGGAGCGGTCGGTTAATGCACAGAGGCGGAGGTCCATCTGTCCGACGTGGAGGCCCTCTTCATGCGATCGTCCGTCGCACACTGAGGATTTAATGCAAAGTACCCCTTTTATATTGGGCTAACGTTGCATTCCTATTGGCTGAAAAAATCAAATCAGCCAATAGGAATGAGAGCTGCTTAAAGGGACCATCTTGTATAAATTAAACTTTCATTATTCAGATAGGACTTTTAATTTTAGTCAACTTTCCAATTTACTTTTATCATCAAATTTGCTTTTTTCTCTTGGTATTCTTAGTTTAAACAAAACAAGGTAGGCTTCATATGCAAATTTCTAAGCCTTTGAGGGCTGCCTCTTATCACAATGCTTTTTAAATCTCTTTTCAACACAAAGAGACAGAAAGTACACATGGGCCATATAGATAAACACTGTGTTCAGGCACCAGGGGTTATTTTAAGATTTAGCACAAAACAATGCTAAATGTAAGACAATAGATAATAAACAGTCACAGTCATGTGATCAGGGGGCTGGAAGAAAGCTCCTAGATACAAGGTAATCACAGAGGTAAAAAGTATATTAATATAACTGTGCTGGTTATGCAAAACTGGGGAATGGGTAATGAAGGGATGATCTATTTTTTAAACAATAAAAATTCTATGGTAGACTGTCCCTTTAAATCCTATTGGGTGTTCAAATCAGAAAATAGGATTTAAGCAGCTCTCATTCCTATTGGCTGATTTTAATTTTTCAGCCAATAGTAATGCAACGGTACCCCAATATAAAATGGCGATTTAGGGGTTAATAGGTTTAGTTAGTGTTGGCGATGTGGGGGGGGCAGCGGTTTAGGGGTTAATAGGTTTAGTTAGTGTTGACGATGTGGGGGTACGGCGGTTTAGAGGTTAATAGGCTTAGTTAGGTTTAGATAGTGTTGGCGATGTGGGGGTGCAGCGGTTTAGGGGTTAATAGCTTTATTTAGTGTCAGCGATGTGGGTGACGGCGATTTTAGATAATTTTATTTCAGCAATCGGCAGCAAATTAGTTAGGCTAAGTTAAATCGTCTTTTTAAATCCTTAAATTTTTTCGGATCCATTCTTTCTTCATATGCATTATTATTCTGAAGTTTAGAATAGAATAATGAATATGAATAAAGAATGGATCCGAAATAACGAACGGATCCGAAAAAATGATTTAACTTAACATAACTAATTTGGCGAAACAATTTTTTTTTTTAACTTAACTAAACTTTATTTGTCAAAACAAAATTATTTTCATTGAACCTATGAAAACGAAACTAAACTAAACAAAATGTTTACGCCTAGATTTAGAGTTTTGTGTCCAAAGGGATGCGTTAGCTACGTGTCTTTTTTTTTCTAGCGCCTGCCTTCCTAAACAACGCTGGTATTCTAGAGTCTCTGAAGGGCTGCGTTAGGCTCCAAAAGGGAGCGTAAAGGCATATTTTCCGCCACTTCAACTCTCAATACCAGTGTTGCTTACGGTAGTGGCTAGCTGGAAAAACGTGCTTGTGCACGATTCCCCCATAGGAAACAATGGGGCAGTTTGGGCTGAAAAAATACCTAAGACCTGCAAAAAAGCAGCGTTCAGCTCCTAACGCAGCCCCATTGTTTCCTATGGGGAAACACTCTCTAAGTCTGCACCTAACACCCTAACATGAACCCCGAGTCTAAACACCCCTAACCTTATACTTATTAACCCCTAATCTGCCACCCCCGCTATTGCTGACACCTGCATTACACAATTAACCCCTAATATTCCGCTCCGGACACCGCCGCAACCTACATTATCCCTATGAACCCCTAATTTGCTGCCCCTAACATCACCGACACCTATATTATATTTATTAACCCCTAATCTGCCCCCCCAAAGTCGCCGCTACCTTACCTACACTTATTAAAGGGACAGTCAACACCAGAATTTTTGTTGTTTTAAAAGATAGATAATCCCTTTATTACCCATTCCCCAGTTTTGCATAAACAACACAGTTATATTAATATACTTTTAACCTCTGTCATTACCTTGTATCTAAGAACCTTCTGACAGCCCCCTGATCACATGACATTTTATTTATTATCTATTGACTTTCATTTTAGCCAATTAGTGCAGTGTCTGCCACAATCCACGGGCGTGCTCACAATGTTATCTATAGGGTTTACCTGAACTAGCTCTCCCCTGCTGTGAAAAGCAAATACAAAATCATGTGATTAGAGGTGGCCTTCAAGGGCTTAGAAATTATCATATGAGCCTTCCTAGGTCTAGCTTTCAACTAAGAATACCAAAAGAACAAAGCAAAATTGGTGATAAAAGTAAATTGGAAAGTTGTTTAAAATTACATGCCCTATTTGAAACTTGAAAGTTTTTTTTGGACTTGACTGTCCCTTTAACCCCTAATCTGCCGACTGGACCTCGCCGCTACTCTAATAAAGTTATTAACCCCTAATCCGCTGCACTCCCGCCTCGCAAACCCAATAATAAATAGTATTAAATAAAGTAAGTGTGGGGAGTAGGCTGTTTTAATTCAAAAAGGCTGAGTCAAAAATTTAGACACAGCAGAACCTGTTTAAAGGTTTGAAAATGCAGACCCTTAAAATGTATATTGAATAAATAAATAGTATTAACCCCTAATCTGCCCTCCCTAACATCGCCGCCACCTAACTTCAAGTATTAACACCTAATCTGACGACCGGACCTCGCCGCTACTCTAATAAATGTAGTAACCCCTAAAGCTAAGTCTAACCCTAACCCTAACACCACCCTTAATTAAATATAATTTTAATCTTACAAAATAAATTAAATCTTATAAACTAAAGTATTCCTATTTAAAGCTAAATACTTACCTGTAAAATAAACCCTAATATAGCTACAATATAACGAATAATTATATTGTAGCTATTTTAGGATTTATATTTATTTTACAGGCAACTTTGTATTTATTTTAACTAGGTAAAATATCTATTAAATAGTTATTAACTATTTAATAGCTACCTAGTTAAAATAATTACAAAATTACCTGTAAAATAAATCCTAACCTAAGTTACAATTAAACCTAACACTACACTATCAATAAATTAATTAAATAAATTACCTACAATTACCTACAATTAAATAAACTAAACTAAATTAAGAAAACAAACAAACACTAAATTACAAAAAATAAAAAAAGATTACAAGAATTTTAAGCTAATTACACCTACTCTAAGCCCCCTAATAAAATAGCAAAGCCCCCCAAAATAAAAAAATGTCCCTACCGTAATCTAAATTAAAAAAGTTAACAGCTCTATTACCAGCCCTTAAAAGGGCTCTTTGCAGGGCATGCCCCAAAGTAATAAGCTCTTTTGCCTGTAAAAAAAACCACAATACCACCCCCCAACATTAAAACCCACCACCCACATACCCCTACTCTAACCCAAACCCCCCTTAAATAAACCTAACACTACCCACCTGAAGATCTCCCTACCTTGAGTCGTCTTCACCCACCGGGCCGAAGTCTTTATCCGATGGGGCAGAAGAGGACATAAGACCGCAGAAGTCTTCATCTATCCGGCCGAAGAGGACATCAGACCGGCAGACATCTTCATCCAAGCGACATCTTCTATCTTCATCCATCCGCCGAGGAGCGGCTCCATCTTCAAGACCTCCGGCGCGGAACATCCTCCTTCCCGCGACTACCCGACGAATGAAGGTTCCTTTAAGTGACGTCATCCAAGATGGCGTCCCCTCGAATTCGATGGCTGATAGGATCTATCAGCAATCGGAATTAAGGTAGGAAAATCTGATTGGCTGATTGAATCAGCCAATCAGATACAGTTCAATCGGATTGGCTGATCAATCATCCAATCAGATTGAGCTTGCATTCTATTGGCTGATCGGAACAGCCAATAGAATGCAAGCTCAATCTGTTGGCTAATTGGATCAGCCAATCCCGATTGAACTTGAATCTGATTGGCTGATTCAATCAGATTTTTCCTACCTTAATTCCGATTGACTGATAGAATCCTATCGGCAATCGGAATTCGAGGGATGCCATTTTGGATGACGTCATTTAAAGGAACCTTCATTCGGCGAGTAGGCGTCAGTGAAGAAGGATGGATCCGCGTCGGCTGGAAGAAGATGGCTCGCTCCTGATGGATGAAGATAGAAAAATGCGCTTGGATGAAGATGTCTGCGGTCCGGATGTCCTCTTCTGCCCGGATAGGATGAAGACTTCTGCCAGCTCCGGATGTCCTCTTTTGGTCCATCGGTGCCCCAGCTGGTGAACACGACTCAAGGTAGGGAGATCTTCAGGGGGGTAGTGTTAGGTTTATTTAAGGGGGGTTTGGGTTAGAGTAGGGGTATGTGGGTGGTGGGTTGTAATGTTGGGGGGGTTTTATTGTGTATTTTTTACAGGCAAAAAGAGCTGATTCTTTGGGGCATGCCCCGCAAAAAGCCCTTTTAAAGGGCTGGTAAAAGAGCTGGTATACTTTTTAATTTAGAATAGGGTAGGGACCTTTATTTATTTTGGGGGGCCTTTTTTATTTTTATTAGCGGGGCTTAGAGTAGGTTTAATTAGCCTAATATTCTTGTAATCTTTTTTTATTTTTTTGTAATTTAGTGGGGTTTTTTTTTTTTGTAATTTAGTTTTAGTTTATTTAATTGTAGGTTACTTGTAGATAATTTATTTAATTAATTTAATGATAGTGTAGTGTTAGGTTTAATTGTAACTTAGGTTAGGATTTATTTTACAGGTTAATTTGGTAATTATTTTAACTAGGTAGCTATTAAATAGATTAATAACTATTTATAGCTATTGTACCTAGTTAAAATAAATACAAAAGGTTGCCTGTAAAATAAAAATAAACCCTAAAATAGCTACACTATAATTATTCGTTATATTGTAGCTATATTAGGGTTTATTTTACCAAGTAAGTATTTAGCTTTAATTAGGAATACTTTTAGTTAATAATATATAATTTATTTCGTTAGATAAAATTATATTTAACTTAGGGGGGTGTTAGGGTTAGACTTAACTTTTAGGGGTTAATACATTTATTATAGTAGCGGCGAGGTCTGGTCGGCAGATTAGGGATTAATACTTGGAGTTAGGTAGCGGCGATGTTAGGGAGGGCAGATTAGGGTTTAATAGTATTTATTATAGGGTTTACGAGGCGGGAGTGCGGCGGTTTAGGGGTTAATACATTTATTAGAGTAGCGGTGAGGTCTGGTCGGCAGATTAGGGGTTAATAAGTTTAGGTAGGTAGCGGCGACGTTGGGGGGGGGGCAGATAAGGGTTAATAAATATTATGTAGGTGTCTGCGATGTTAGGGGCAGCAGATTAGGGGTTCATAGGGATAATGTAGGTGGCGACGGTGTGCGGTCGGCAGATAAGGGGTTAAAAATATTTATTATAGTGGCAGCGATGTGGGGGGACCTCGGTTTAGGGGTACATAGGTAGTTTATGGGTGTTAGTGTACTTTAGAGCACTGTAGTTAAGAGCTTTATAAACCGGCGTTAGCCCAGAAAGCTCTTAACTACTGATTTTTTTCTGCGGCTGGAGTCTTGTCGGTAGAGGGTCTACTGCTCACTCCAGCCAAGACTCTAAATACCGACGTTAGGAAGATCCCATTGAAAAGATAGGATACGCAATTGGCGTAAGGGGATCTGCGGTATGGAAAAGTTGCGGCTTGAAAGTGAGCGTTAGACCCTTACCTACACGACTCTAAATACCAGCGGGCGGCCAAAAGCAGCGTTAGGACCCCTTAACGCTGCTTTTGACGGCTACCGCAGAACTCTAAATCTAGGCGTTAGTCTTGTACATGTCATATGGATTTGGTTGCATTTTCATAGGTAGCTTGTAGAGTCAGTCACATTTATCTCAGGATATGGCCATATAATATGTATGTATGTCAATTATTTTGTATACAAATATATATATATATATATATATATATATATATATATATATATACCTGTAAATATGTATGTATTTTTACTCCATGCGAGATGGGCTTTTGTGCCATATTTTTAATTTTATTTTGAGGGTCCTTGTGTTTGCCATTTTGTCACAGCAAATTTATTCTCTGTACTCTTTTTAGAGAGCTATATGATTTTACATTTAGTATTATTAATTTTTATCATCTTTTTGTTATTTTTGTAGGACACTTTTTAGCATGATTAGCAATCATTGTTGTCACATTTTTTATGTTAGGTAAGCCTTTCTATCTGCATTTTTTCCCATTTAGGGCTTGATTACGAGTGGCATGCTAAGTGTAGGGCACGACCGATAAGGGGTATTTTTGCTCTTTGCATGCAAGTTACGGAAATAGTGTTAATCACAAATTAAAAGTAAACACGTTTGCTTAATTGCCATCGAATTTAACGTGTGTTAGGTTAGTGAGACTTCAGAGCTCTGGATAACTGTTATGCGAGACAAGAGTTGCATAAAACACATCAACAATACATTTAACTGTACAGTTACACTCATAATAACACTGTCCTATAAACATTATTGTAAAAAATGCATTAAAGAGTTATAAGGGCTCAAAGTTAGAAAAAAAGTTCTGCAAAGGGCTTTAGCGATACATACATACGTCTAAATATGTACAGTATATATAATATATATATATTTTTATATATATATATATATATATATATATATATATATGAGGCGATTTATGTATATTTATTATACATATTTAAAGGGACATGAAACCCAATTTCTTCTATTATTGTTGAAAAACATATCTAAATAGGCTCAGTAGCTGCTGATTGGTGGCTGCACATAGATATCTCGTGTGATTGGCTCAATCATGTGCATTACTAATTCTTCAACAAAGGATATCTGATCGATTAAGCAAATGAAATAGAATTAAATTATAATGCTGTTTAAAATTGTGTTCTCTATCTTAAAGGGACATGAAACCCAAACGTTTTCTTTCATGATTTAGGTAGAACATACAATTTTAAGCAACTTTCCAGTTTACTTCTATTATCAAATTTGCTTCATTCTCTTGGTATCATTTATTGAAGGAGCAGCAATGCACTACTGGCTTCTAACTGAACACATGGGTGAGTCAATGAAAATCGGTATATACAGTTGTGCTCATAAGTTTACACACCCTGGCAGAATTTATGATTTATTGGCCATTTTTCAGAGAATAACACAAAAACTTTTCTTTCACTCATGGTTAGTGTTTGGATGAAGCCATTTATTATCAATCAACTGTGTTTACTCTTTTTAAATCATAATGACAACAGAAACTACTCAAATGACCCTGATCAAAAGTTTACATACCCTTGTGATTTTGGCCTTATAACATGCACACAAGTTGACACAAAGGGGTTTGAATGGATATTAAAAGTAACCATCCTCAGCTGTGATCTATTTGCTTGTAATTAGTGTGTGTGTATAAAAGGTCAATGAGTTTCTGGACTCCTGACAGACCCTTGCATCTTTCATCCAGTGCTGCACTGAGGATTCTGGATTCTGAGTCATGGGGAAAGAAAAGGAATTGTCAAAGGATCTGCGGGAAAAGGTAGTTGAACTGTATAAAACAGGAAAGGGATATAAAAAGATATCCAAGGAATTGAGAATGCAAATCAGCAGTGTTCAAACTCTAATAGAGAAGTGGAAGATGAGGGGCTCTGTTGAAACCAAAGCACGGTCAGGTAGACCAACTAAAATTTCAGCCACAACTGCCAGGAAAATTGTTCGGGATGCAAAGACAAACTCACAAATTACTTCAGGTGAAATACAGGACATGTGGTGTGGCTGTTTCAAGATGGACAATAAGGAGGCACTTGAAGAAAGATGGGCTGCAGGTTGAGTCGCCAGAAGAAAGCCATTACTGCGCAAATGCCACAAAGTATCCTGCTTACAATACGCCAAACAGCACAGAGACAAGCCTCAAACCTTCTGGCACAAAGTCATTTTGAGTGATGAGACCAAAATTGAGCTTTTTGGCCACAACCATAAACGCTACATTTGTAGAGGAGTCAACAAGGCCTATGATGAAAGGTACACCATTCCTACTGTGAAACACGGAGGTGGATCACTGATGTTATGGGGATGTGTGAGCTACAAAGGCACAGGAAATTTGGTCAGAATTGATGGCAAGATGAATGCAGTATGTAATCAAAAAGAACGCCTCATTTTCCACTTCTTGATTAGAATTTGAACACTGCTGATTTGCATTCTCAATTCCTTGGATATCTTTTTATATCCCTTTCCTGTTTTATACAGTTCAACTACCTTTTTCCCACAGATCCTTTGACAATTTTTTTTCTTTCCCCATGACTCAGAATCCGGAAACGTTAGTGCAGCACTGGATGAAAGATGCAAGGGTCTGTCTGGAGTCCAGAAACTCATTGACCTTTTATACACACACACCAATTAAAAGCAAACCGATCACAGGTGAGGATGGTTACCTTTAATAGCCATTCAAACCCCTTTGTGTCAACTTGTGTGCATGTTATCAGGCCAAAATCACCAGGGTATGTAAATCAGGGTCATTTGGGTAGTTTCTGTTGTCATTATGATTTAAAAAGAGTAAACATAGTTGTTTGATAATAAATGGCTTCAGCCAAACACTAACCATGAGTGGAAGAAAAGTTTTTGTGTTATCATTCATATTCTCTGAAAAATGGCAAAACATAAATTCTGCCAGGGTATGTAAACTTATGAGCACAACTGTATATGCAGCCACCAGTCTGCAGTTAGAACCTAGGTTCTTTGCTGCTCCTGAGCTTACCTAGATAAACCTTTCAGCAAAGTATAACAGGAGAAGGAAGCAAATTAAATAATAGATGTAAATTGTAAAGTTGTTTAAAATTGTATGCTCTAATTATAACTTTACTGTCCCTTTAATCATAAAAGAGCATTTTTGGGTTTCATGTCCCTTTAAGACTCCAATGTTTTTCACTTACAAGAGAAGGTTTCTATATATATATATCTGTACTGTGTTTGGTCTGAGGAAGGGGTCTGCGAACCCCGAAACGTCACCACATAATAAATAATTAATACTTTGCCTAAATCCAGCGAGTGCAGTCCTTGATTGAAGAAACCTATATATATATATTTATATATACACACACATATACACACACATATATATTTATATATATATATATAAATATATATATATGGGGGGTTGGATTGTGTGGGTGGAGTCTTGGTTAGCTGGAGTGTGGGTTGGGGATCCTAGAAAGGCAGCTGTAGATCAGAGTGAATTGAGGGATTGTCCACCCAAGAGAGGGTGAGATAACCCCTGCAAACAAAAAGTGGTGAGAGGAAAGTGAAAAAACAGCGCTATTCCAGGGGCTCTTCCCTGACCTCACTAGTGGTTGGATGGCTATTTAATTTACAGATAACATTGGATAGTGTTAGCAAATATGAAAATGCACTTATTAGTAAAAAATTTAATTATATAAAGTCACAATGTTATATCACATGAATTAATAGAGATAACAGTAAATGGTTAGAACAATAAATGATAAGTCCATCAAGGTGTGTGTGATTGGAACAGAGTTCAGATGTGTGATACTCAGGAAATCTGGTAGGTATTGCACTTACTAGAACAAACCTCAATAATATGAGGTAAGTTGCCGCCTCTTGTAAGTGTGAAACGTCCGTAATCCTGGCGTGGTGGTAGTAGTAGGGCCAAGTAGTGATATCCTTCTCCTCTTAGAGTATGTGCCTTCTCCTCTTAAAGTATGAACCTTCAGTCCTGGTAGAGACTGGTTGCCTGTTTTCTTTGGGCTCCAGCAGGTTTATGCAAAAGAAGCAAAATGCAAAAACAGTGTAAAACTGTTTAATAATAAATAAAATGCTAAAAACAGACAAATGGCCACTCACATTAAAAGTCCTCAAACATATGAGGCATGTAAATACACTCAGAAACAGCTTGTGTTTCACGAACCCAGTGGATGGTAATACTGTAGTTGCTATGTCACAGTCACAGTCAGGGATTAAACGTGTTCTTCCAGAAGCCACATCAATATTGAATGGTTATGTATAAAAACCAATCAGTCTTTATGCAGTATAGCAGGCACAGTGCACAGGCACAGTGCTGTATGTAATACAAAAAAGTTTCAAATTCCTTTTCAAAGTCAAATCACATAGAAGATCCTCCAAGTGGAGTAAAAAAGTGTGTGGTCCCTTACGCGTTTCAAAGGTTTTGTTTTTTCCTTCTTCTTCAGAGGGTATTCTTTGGCGAAGCTAATTTTGTCTCCTATGTGCGTGCATTTTCATATTTGCTAACACTATCCAATGTTATCTGTAAACTAAATAGCCATCCAACCACTAGTGAGGTCAGGGAAGAGCCCCTGGAATAGCGCTGTTTTTTCACTTTCCTCTCACTATATATATATATATATATATATATAATTCCAGAAAATTGTACTTGTTTCTCTGCAAAAAAGCCAGAGTAGATTTTGAGCAGTGTTTTGAGTCGCTGTCTTGTTGAAATATCCAGCCCAGGCGTAACTTCAACTTTGTGACTGATTCCTCAACGCCCCTTGTTATGACCAAATAACTCGATCTTTGTTTCATCTGTCCACAGCACCTTCTTCCAAAATGAAGCTGGCTTGTCCAAATGTGTGTTTGCATACCTCAAGCGACTCTGTTTGTGGCTGGCGTGTGTGCAGAAAAGGCTTCTTCCGCCTCACTCTCCCATACAGCTTCTCCTTGTGTAAAGTGCTCTGAATTGTTGAACAATGCACAGTGACACCATCTGCAGCAAGATGATGTTGTAGGTCTTAGGAGGTGGTCTGTGGGCTGTTTTTGACCATTCTCACCATCCTTTGCCTTTCCGATATTTTACTTGGCCTGCCACTTCTGTGCCTGTGGTCTTCCATTTCCTCACTATGTTCCTCACAGTGGACACTGACAGCTTAAATCTCTGCGATATTTTTTGTAGCCCTCCCCTAAACCATAATGTTGAAAAATCTTTGTTTTCAGGTCATTTGAGAGTTGTTTTGAGGCCCCTATGTTGCCACTCTTAGGAGGAGAGTCAAAGAGAACAACAACTTGCAATTGGCCTCCTTAAATACCTTTTCTCATGATTGAATGCACCTGTCTATGAAGTTATGCCTGATGAAACGGTTTTAAACCGAGAAACGTGTTGCATGTTTTGGGGTAACATTGTTAATCCCCTTATCCACTCCATATAACAACTGCTGTGTTATTGTTTTTTATCTTTGTTTTTAATAAATATTTGTTCTATACTACAATAACGATTGAGTGGATTTTCCTACCTGCCTATTGCTTTAATCAATATACAAGAGGTATTTTTGAAACCTGGTGCATCATGAACACTGCTGCTCCCACTGCATAACAGCATCACAGTATCAAGAGATCACACCTGTGGGTGGGCTGTCACACCTGCCTAAATCTGCAGCCTGTTCCTACCAGCACATCAGTGTGCTTCTGGAGTATGTGAGTACCCATTTGTGCAACTAAGAGAACATTGCTGGTTACACCCCTAATGATCTGCACATGTAGTGCCTTTTGTCTGTGTATCACTTCATTTTCAGCACTACAGCATCAAGAGATTTTCCTTGTGGGTGAGCTGTCCTTGTGGGTGAGCTGTCATACCTTCACAAATCTGCAGCCTGTTCCTACCAGCACATAAGTGTGCTTTTGGAGTATGTGAGTACCCATTTGGCCTTATTGTGATTTGTATTTTGTTTTCATCTGATGATACCACACATGAGGCGCCCCTCTGTTTTTCCCCACCTTTTGTCTATGAAGTTCAAGGCTTAATGAGCTCACCAAACCAAATAGTGTGTTCCAATTAATCAGTGCTAGTTGGTACAGGTATTCAAATCAACAAAATAACAAGGGTGCCCAAATTTATGCACCTGTCTAATTTCGTTTTGATGCATATTGCACATTTTCTGTTAATCCAATAAACTGCATTTCACTACTGCAATATTACTGTGTCCTTCAGTTATTTGATAGATCAAAATGAAATTGCTGATCCAAACACCCAATTATTTATAAATGAAAATCATGGAAACTGTCAGGGGTGCCTAAACTTTTGTATACAACTGTGTATATATATATATATATATATATATATATATATATATATATATATATATATATATATATATATATTGCCAGTGAACAAGGGCTGAAGCTTGGCCCGAAACATGTTTGGCGTTGGGTTCTGAACACCTTGTTGCAGGCCTGTGACTAGCTTACATGGCTTACATGTTTTTACATGTTTTTTTAAAATATTTTTGAAAATAAAATTTACTCTTGTTTTTAAGAAAAAAAGATTCTTCACAGCATTTCTCTTTTCTTCTGGAGCTGCGGGATGACAAAATGTTTTTATATATATATATATATACACCTATCAGGACAAGAGAAGAAAGAGAGCGCAACCCACTCTAAGGGTAAAAATGTTTTAATATAACACGCAATGCAAGAAGTGCTAGTAATGCACGTACAGAATATAAAATCAAACAGGCACAATCATATCACCACAGTCCAGTTTGTCAGTATCAGCGTGTGTCTCGATGTTTCAGCAGTCCGTGATCACCTTCCTACAATCTCCGGAAAAGTTTCAGGGTCTCACGGTACTAGCAGGACCGTAGCTGAATCAGGCAGTTTCTGACTGTGGTAGATTGAAGTGCGTATACCTCTACGCGTTTCATCAAGCTCTGGCTTAACTTTTTCAAGAGGATATATTAAATTCCAAAAGTCCGTGGTTTTTAAATGTTCAAGGAAAAGCGCGCCCCTAGCATCTCAACTTCTCATTGGGCTGACGCTTCCCTTTGTGATTGGCTTAATGTCCAGACAACTCCCATATAAAATGGACCAATAGGAGCAGTCCATTCACGTCACTAGAAAAATAGGAAAAAACAACACAACGAACAACTTAAAAAGGAAATTACTCACAGCTTAATCAATGCGAGAATGTATATACATATAAAGAAAATGCTCGAATAGGTATAATGCAAATACTTATAAAATATCTGATCTTAAAAAATTTTAAGTACAAGGAAAAAGGAAGCGCTGAGAGTTCACATACTCAAACAAAAGGATACCTATATATTTATTCATATTGAAAAGTTAATGTTGTTCTTTAAAAATCTATAAATGCTCCTATTGGTCCATTTTATATGGGAGTTGTCTGGACATTAAGCCAATCACAAAGGGAAGCGTCAGCCCAATGACAAGTTGAGATGCTAGGGGCGCGCTTTTCCTTGAACATTTAAAAACCACGGACTTTTGGAATTTAATATATCCTCTTGAAAAAGTTAAGCCGGAGCTTGACGAAACGCGTAGAGGTATACGCACTTCAATCAACCACAGTCAGAAACTGCCTGATTCAGCTACGGTCCTGCTAGTACCGTGAGACCCTGAAACTTTTCCGGAGAGTGTAGGAAGGTGATCACGGACTGCTGAAACATCGAGACACACGCTGATACTGACAAACTGGACTGTGGTGATATGATTGTGCCTGTTTGATTTTATATTCTGTACGTGCATTACTAGCACTTCTTGCATTGCGTGTTATATTAAAACATTTTTACCCTTAGAGTGGGTTGCGCTCTCTTTCTTCTCTTGTCCTTGCAGTGTATTGTTATATCAGGAGCACAGCCCTGGTTGTCCTTTTGAGAGCAGCACCCACCGATTTACCAACCACACCTGGGAAGTATTTTACTTATTCCAGATACGTGTTAAAACTGTTATTTGGTGTTTCGAATATTTATACATATATATAATAAATGTTCACTTAGATCTATTTAGCTCTGATTTGGAAATCTTGCTTTTTCCTTATATACCAACATTGTATGTTTTGAACATTAGAACATCCATCAGATTAACTCTTTACTCTGTGCAAAGAAGCGCAGCTTATACTTTGCTACTTGTATATATACACCTATACCTGTATATATATTGCTATAGACATAATAGATAAAATACAGTACTCTCTGGATTTAAAATATAATGCAATAAATGTCTTTTATTTAAGTGACGTTTCGGGCTCTGATGAAGGGGTGTATTCCCGGAAATGTCACTTAAAGGGACATGAAACTCAAACTTTTTCTTTCATGATTTAGGTAGAACATACAATTTTAAACAACTTTCCAATTTACTTCTATTATTTAATTTGCTTCCTGCTCTTGTTATCTCTTGTTATCCTTTGCTGAAAGGTTTATCTAGGTAACTTCCGGAGCAGCAAAGAACCTTGGTTCTAGCTGCTGATTGGCAGCTTCATATATATATATACTGATTGTCATTGGCTCACCCATGTGTTCAGTAAGAAACCAGTAGTGAATTGCTGCTCCTTCAACAAATGATACCAAGAGAATGAAGCAAATGTGATAATAGAAGTAAATTGGAAAGTTGTTTAAAATTGTATGTTCCAAGTAAATCATGAAATCATTTTTTTGGGTTTCATGTCCCTTTAAATAAAAGGCATTTATTGCATTATATTTTAAGTCCAGAGAGTGCTGTCTTCCATCTATTATATCTTATCCTGCATTCAGCACCCTGGCATTTGAACACTGTTCGTGAGAGTGCACTTCCTCCTGCATCTATTTCTATATAGGTATAGATATGTATTTTACATTAACATTATCAGATATATAGAAATATATATTTTTTATATATTTTGAAAATATGCCACTCCAGACTGCTAAGATCCACATTCATTAGCTATGTGAAGAACATAGGAATGTAAAATATGCATATTGCACATTGGGTTTCGTGATTTAGATTTAAAGTGGTCTCAGTCTAGTCAAAATTAAACTTTCATTATTCAGATAGGACATGTTATTTTAATCAACTTTTAAATTTACTTTTATCATCAAATTTGCTTTTTTCTCTTAGTATTCTTAGTTTAAACTAACCTAGGTAGGCTCATATGCTAATTTCTAAGCCTTTGAAGGCTGCCTCTTATCACAGGCTTTTTAAATTGCTTTTCAACACAAATAGACTGAAAGTACATGTGGGCCATGTTGATAACACTGTGTACAGGCACAGGGAGTTATTTAAGATTTAGCACAAAACAATGCTAACTGCAAGACAATAGATAATAAACAGTCACAGTCATGTGATCAGGGGGCTGGAAGAAAGTTCTTAGATACAAGATAATCACAGAGGCAAAAAGTATATTAATAACTATGTTAGTTGTGCAAAACTGAGAAATGGGTAATAAAGGGATTATCTATCTTTTAAAACAATAACAATTCTATGGTAGACTGTCCCTTTATTTATTTATAAAATATTTTACCAGGAAGGATACATTGAGATTTCTCTCGTTTTCAAGTATGTCCTGGGTCCACAAAACATTGCATTGATACAATAGGGTGCAATAAAATTAAAAAACAATAATAATACACAATAGATGCAAAAATTTTACATTCACAATAATGAGCTGGTACTGGATCGGAGGTTATAGGAGGTGGGTTTCATGTCCCTTTAAGACTCCAATATTTTTCACTTACAAGAGAAGGTTTTTATATATATATCTGTACTGTGAAAACTTAGTTTAGTTTATTATTGAAATATTTCATATTAAAAAAAAAAATTAAAAAAATTATTAAACATACTCTAAAATATATAGATATATTCTATGGGTTAGTTAGAATATGCTATATTATGTTTAATCATTTTTAAAAATATTTACTATTTAATATTTCAATAACGTACCTTAAGTTTTTATGTGCTCTAACCTGACCACATTAATTTTAAATCGAAAAATCTTGTTTTACATTCCTATGTTCTTCATATAGAAAAAAAAGACTTTTTATTATTAAATATCTATTTCTATATATCTGATAATGTTCATGTAAAATACTTATCTATTTATATATATATATATATATATATATATATATATATATATATATAAAATAACTCATTGTGTAGTTCATTAACAAATCCAGAGGCTTGTTTACCCACAGAAAACCTCTGAATTACATTGTTTCCAATGCAGCAAAGGATTCTGGGTAAGATATGCAAATTAAGTACACAATGACACACCTTTTTACTTCAGTCTGCTTTTCAGCAGGTTCCCTTTACGCCAAAGTATCGCTGTTCACACAGCTTATAAACTTAGCTAGGGTTAGTGCAGTGATTCATTTTTTGCCACTCATCAGCTGGGAGTAGGTTAGAATCACTGCTGGGTGAAGTTGATTCCGGGCAGAAAACAACAACATTTTAAATTCAGAGGTTTTCTGTGGGTAAACAAGCCTCTGGGCCTGTCTAGATTTGTTAATGAACTACACAATGAGTTATTTTTTCTATATTTTGTGCGTAGTGGAGGATTTTAAACTCACCTTTTATCTCACCCTAATTTAAAATGTTGTTATATACATATATATATATATATATATATATATATATAGTAATAGATATAAAGGTATAGGTCTATACACATATACATAGAAATATGTATTTACAATAAAAAGGACATTTTCCTGTAAGTGAAGAACATTGGAATAGAAAATATGTACAGTAAATATACAATATAACGCATAAATACATAAATACATATGTGCAAACGTAAGACATATGTATCTGTACATTGGAGCCCTTTGCAGTCAAATAACTGTAAACATAAAAAAATATTTGTATTCACAATTCATTTTTAATAATGTGTTTAACTGTGTATGTAGTGTAAATATTTTACATTCTAATGTTCTTCACACTCGCTCGCACACAAACTTTTAACTTTCAAATTGTAATATGAGCACAACCCAAAGTGTGCAAATAGCAGGGATAGACACAGACAAAGGCTGTGGTGGACATTTTCCAAAGTACAGACCTTAGTCAAGGACACCAAGGTACATTTGAAATTAAAAACATTATTTTATAGTGCTTGGTGTTATTATAGTGATGCAGATACCACTGATCCTATAACCAGCCCTCCTCTGGCTATACCCATGTGTCAGTGTCACTACTGTGTCATTATATAGTGCTGGGTGTTATTATACTGATGCAGATACCACTGATCCTATAACCAGCCTTCCTCTGGCTATACCCATGTGCCACTGTCACTACTGTGTTATATAGTGCTGGGTGTTATTATACTGATGCAGATACCACTGATCCTATAACCAGCCCTCCTCTGGCTATACCCATGTGCCAGTGTCACTACTGTGTCAATATATAGTGCTGGGTGTTATTATACTGATGCAGATACCACTGATCCTATAACCAGCCCTCCTCTGGCTATACCGATGTGCCAGTGTCACTACTGTGTCAATATATAGTGCTGGGTGTTATTATACTGATGCAGATACCACTGACCCTATAACCAACCCTTGTCTGGCTATACGCATGTGCCAGTGTCACTACTGTGTCTTTGTATAGAGCTGGGTGTTGTTATACAGATGCAGATACACATCCAGTATTTCACTCAGGCTTTAGTTATTCCATAACTTATCACCCAATATCGCTAGCAGTCTCTTGACAAACCACTAACTTTATTCACACTACATATTTTTTTTTATTCCTATTATTCAATCAAAACATATACTAAGGTTGTGGCGGACACTGCAAGGGCTAGTCACGGACACCAGTGTCCGTGTACGGACACCTTGCCTATCCCTGGCAAATAGCCTCTGTCTCGCGTAATTTAAGCTCGAGTGGGAGCGTTAAATTGCACTCCACTCATAATCTAGCCATTAGTACATATATTTTTTTTGCAGTGTCCATCCACAAAATAGTCAAAGGTTTAGTAACACATATTTGGATTCATGTTCTTATTGTACATTGTATAGTGTAGGTTTTAATTGATATTTCAGCTAGACACATATCTGTATTCGTTTCACATGATTTAGATCTACTGTAGTACATTACTTTTGATACATTAGTTTATTGATACATTTGCCCACCAAGTTTAATGGCTGTATATGCTGTCAGTTATCTAGTGTGTCGACTAGAGGGTGGGGTTACTATATCATTCCTAGATTTGTATTTACATAGGAAGTGTTGACTAGGGGGCGGGATTACCCGATAGCGATATAAACACCTATGTAGTGTGTCAGTTGGGGAATGGCATATTATGATAGAGGTATACGATACATTGTAATTAGTCTGTTTTCATTTAGATGTCATTCACTTATATATACACAGTTTAGCTGCGTCACATGGGGGAATCCTAGGTACCTCTTTACACTACATATACATATGACACTTATTTTTTAGTCACAGAGATATATACACACACACACACATATATAGGTTCTTTGGGAGTTTTAATATCAAAATATTTGGGATGGTGTCATCGTCTGTACTCTGTATGAATTGCATATGGCTGTAGTGATCACTTAATTATTTTATTTTTTGTTATATTATGTGACATCACGTGATGCAATTTGTGTACTTGTTCATAATTGGTTGGGTTAAACTTTAAAGTGGGAATGTTTTAATGATGTATTATAAGCCTGATGAAATGACTGTAGATCAAGCCAAGAAATGCGTTGCTTTTGATGAAGTATTTTTAACCCTATAAGCTGGACTGGGTCTGACGTTGTTGATTAGAGAGGATAGGTAGTGGGAGCAGCGTTGGTGAGAGCTTTTTATGTAAGGGTGAGAATTTTGAATTTAATTCTGCTGTGAATGGGGAGCCAATGAAGGGACTCACAGAGAGGTGCGGCAGATACAGAGCGACGGGAAAGGTGGATTAGCCTGGCAGAGGCATTTAGGATGGATTGAAGGGGGGAGAGGCAGGAAAGAGGAAGGCCAGTAAGTAGGTTATTGCAGTAGTGAAGTCGGGAAATAACAAGGGAGTGGATTGTTTGCTTTGTGGCGTTAGTGCTCAGAAAAGGGCGAATCTCAGAAATATTGCGTAGGTGGTTGTGGTAGGATGAAGAAAGCGATTGGATGTGGGGGACGAAGGATAGATTTGAGTCAAGTGTAACTCAGAGGCAGTGGAGCGATGGGGAGATGGTGATGCCATTGTCAGGGATAGAAAAGTCATAAGTCGGCGTAGAGCTTGAGGGGGGAGAGGCCATCCAGGAAGAAATACCAGATAAGCAGTCACTGACATGAGTAAGGACAGAGGGAGAGAGAGCGGGAGTGGAGAGGTAGATCTGGGTGTCATCAGCATAGAGGTGATATTTGAAGCCATAATTTTTGATAAGTTTACCCAGTGAAGAAGTATAAATAGAGAAGAGTAGAGGACCCAGAACAGATCATTGAGGTACTCCAACAGACAGTGGCATTGGAGAGGAGGAGTCACCAGCAAATGACACAGAAAAAGACCTGTGAGAAACATAAGAGTGAATCCAAGAAAGAGCAGTGTCACAGAGGCCAAACGAGCTAAGGATCTGTAGGAGGAGGGGGTAGTCAACTTTGTTGAAGGCAGCTGAGAGGTCAAATAAGATAAGTATGGAGTATTGGCCATTACTTTTAGCAGAAAGAAGATCGTTAGTAACCTTGGTAAGGGCAGTCTCAGTTGAGTGTTTGGGGTGGAATCCAGATTGCAGGGGGACAAGCAAGGAGTTGGTGGACAGGAATTTGGTTAGGCGATTGTAAACTAGTTTTACAAGGAGTTTTCAAATATATGAGCTCCAGGGGAGTAACCTGCATAAAAAAGAGGAAATGTTGCAGGTATGTTCTAATGTTCTAAACAATACATACAAGCTTCTGTGAACATTTTCACGCATACCTGTCTTTCCACCCTTTCTGTGGCGATATAAGCAATTTTATGAAAAATACTGCATTTACTGTGAAACTTAGTTTGCAAGTACATTAGTTTAAAGGGACACTGAACCCAAATTTTTTCTTTCGTGATTCAGATAGAGCATGCAATTTTAAGCAACTTTCTAATTTACTCCTATTATCAATTTTCTTCGTTTTCTTGCTTTCTTTATTTGAAAAAGAAGGCATCTAAGCTATTTGGTTCAGACGCTGGACAGCACTTGATCATTGGTGGATGAATTTATCCACCAATCAGCAAGAACAACCCAGGTTGTTCACCAAAAATGGGCCAGCATCTAAACTTACATTCTTGCATTTCAAAAAAAGATACCAAGAGAATGAAGAAAATTTGATAATAGGAGTAAATTAGAAAGAAAAAAATTGGGTTCAGTGTCCCTTTAACTATTACAAAATATAATCTGTTTTAAGATTTACAAAACACACATTATATGTTGTGTAAACATGATTTGAAAATATGCCCCTCCCACTGCTGAGATCCACATTCATTTGCGATGTGTACGGAATGTTCAAAGGCATCGAGCGAGGGTGAGCTCACTTTTATTGAACATTTCACCACGTAAGAGCATTGGGACCTAAGGACAAGTAATAAATAAGCTTTTTCTGTATATAATATTGAATAGACTAGTTTTTTCACTCCTCTGACTGAAGAGTGTGTGTGAGAGACTATGGGGAGTGTGTCTGTGAGAGAATGTGTGTGTATCTGTGTAATTAAAGCCATGTAGAGTGGGTCATTGTTATTGTAGTAAATTATTTCTCTTTAACAGTTATATTCCACAAGACTTCCTTACATAAGTATGGCAAATAAATATATAAATGCGGGGGCTGCAGTTATTGTGCTTCAGACACAAAAACAAAACAAAAACAAAACATGTTCCTCCTCTGCTGGCTGATACCATTTCTTCAGCTGAAGCTTTTTTTTTTAAATCTTTGAATCTGTCTTCTCATTTAGTTCATGTCATACACTTATGGAAAAAAATAACACGTTGTGGATTGCAGTTTGGTGCCTCTCCTCAAAGGCCGTGTCATATAAATTTGCAGAAGTAAACATAACTTGTTGTGACACTGAGACAGTCGCCGTAATCTGGCACAAAATCAAATACTAGATCTTGTGAATATCAAGCAGTAAAACAGCCCAGACAGGATGTCTGCTAGTATGCAATCTACATAATTAATCACTGCTTCTCTGCAAGGTAATGTGGCACAGCGCAGTGTGAAAGAGAAAATCAAAAACTGCAGTTACAATAAAATTGAAATACATCATGACTCCTGGGAAATGGGCTACCTATTAAAAGCACAAAGCTGTTTGGCTGACATTTTTCAACATGTTTCTCCATGGAACAAACAAGTATTGTTTAAAAGTATGATTTAAAAATCATAAAAATGCGCCAGCTGTGTTCCTTTATATATAGATATCTCTCTCTGTGCACTAAATGCAAATATGTTAGTGCATGTGATCAGTTGGAGACTAGGCCCACCTCCACCAACATAAACATTTTTAATATGCAAAGGGAGATCTGGGTTAAAAAAATGCAGTGCATCTACCAAATACCCTATTTCTATGCACCAAATGTGAAAAAAATACTTTAAAATGAATTTAATGCACACAATAAACTATTTTAAAATAATCACACTGTTTGTAATGAGTTTCAGTAGTATAATGGTAGGGAAACTTTCAATTTATAATGCAATTTAAGCTATAGTTTTTTTTAAAACACAGTTTATTCCCTGTCTTCCATGGTATTGTAAGCCACACAACAAACACGCTTTTTTAAGGATGGTTTAGTATAGAGAGAGGATATTACAATGAATAGAACTTTTATATGTTTGTACTACCAAACGGCCAGATTACGAGTTTTGCTTTAGAGGCTGTGCGGTGCTAACAAGCAGTTTTCTCTCACTGCTCACTTACCTACAGCGCTGGTAGTACGGGTTTTTAGAAACCCGGCGTTAAAAGGCAAGAAGTGAGCGTTGAGCAAAATTGTGCTCCTTACCGCACTTCAATACGAGCGCTGCTTAAGTCAGTGGTGAGCTGGTCGTACGTGCTCGTGCACAATTTCCCCATAGGAATCAATGGGGAGAGCCGGCTGCGAAAGAGTCTAACACCTGCAAAAAAGCAGCGTAAAACTCAGTAAGGCAGCCCCATTGATTCCTATGGGGAACACACATTTTATGTTTAAACCTAACACCCTATAATGAACCACGAGTCTAAACACCCCTAATCTTACACTTATTGACCCCTAATCTGCTGCCCCGACATCATCGCCACCTGCATTATATTTTTTAACCCCTAATCTACTGCTCCGGACATTGCCGCCACTATAATAAACATATTAACCCCTAAACCACCACACTTCCGCCTCGCAAACATTAGTTAAATATTATTAACCCCTAATTTGCCGTCCCTAACATCGCCGTCACCTACCTACATTTATTAACCCCTAATCTGCCGCCCCCAACGTCGCCGCCGCTATACTAAATGTATTAACCCCTAAACCTAAGTCTAACCCTAACACCCCCTAACTTAAATATAATTACAATAAATCTAAATAAAAATTTATATTATTACATAAATAATTGCTATTTAAAACTAAATACTTACCTGTAAAATAAACCCTAAGCTAGCTACAATATAACTAATATTTAAATTGTAGCTATCTTAGGGTTTTATTTTTATTTTACAGGCAAGTTTGTATTTATTTTAACTAGGTAGAATAGTTACTAAATCGTTATTAACTATTTAATAACTACCTAGCTAAAATAAATACAAAAGTACCTGTAAAATAAAACCTAAACTAAGTTACAATAACACCTAACACTACACTACAATTAAATAAATTACCTAAATTAAATACAATTAAATATATTAAATTAAATTAGCTAAATCACAACCCCCCACTAAATTACAGAAAATAAAAAACAAATTACAGATCTTTAAACTAATTACACCTAATCTAATAGCCCTATCAAAATAAAAAAAGCCCCCCAAAATAAAAAAAAACCTAGCCTAAACTAAACTAAACTATCAATAGCCCTTAAAAGGACCTTTTGCAGGGCATTGCCCCAAAGTAATCAGCTTTTTTACCTTGTAAATAAAAAATACAAACACCCCCCAACAGTAAAACCGACCACCCACACTACAAACCCCTCAAATAAAAAGCTAACTAAAAAAACCTAAGCTCCCCATTGAGCTGAAAAGGGCATTTGGATGGGTATTGCCCTTAAAAGGGCATTTAGCTCTTTTCCGGCCCAAAGTCCTAACCTAAAAATAAAGCCCACCCAATACACCCTTAAAAAAGCTTAACACTAACCCCCTGAAGATCCACTTACTGTTCTGAAGACCAGACTTCCATCCTCAAGGAAGCGGCAGAAGTCTTCATCCAACCGGGCCGAAGTCCTCAACGAAGCCGGGAGAAGTCTTCATCCAAGCCGGGTGAAGTGGTCCTCCAGATGAAGTCTTCATCCAGACAGCATCTTCTATCTTCATCCATCTGACGCGGAGTGGCTCCATCTTCAAGACATCCGACGTGGAGCATCCTCTTCATCCGGAGTCTTCTTACTGAATGACGGTTCCTTTAAATGACGTCATCCAAGATGGCATCCCTTAGATTCTGATTGGCTGATAGAATTCTATCAGCCAATCGGAATTAAGGTAGAAAAAATCCTATTGGCTGATCCAATCAGCCAATAGGATTGAGCTCGCATTCTATTGGCTGTTCAAATCAGCCAATAGAATGCAAGCTCAATCCCATTGGCTGATTGCATCAGCCAATAGGATTTTTTCTACCTTAATTTTGATTGGCTGATAGAATTCTATCAGCCAATCGGAATCTAAGGGATGCCATTTTGGATGACATCATTTAAAGGAACCGTCATTCAGTAAGAAGACTCAGAATGAAGAGGATGCTCCGCGTCAGATGTCTTGAAGATGGAGCCGCTCCGCATCGGATGGATGAAGATAGAAGATGCCGTCTGGATGAAGACTTCTGCCCGTCTGGAGGACCACTTCGCCTGGCTTGGATGAAGACTTCTCCCGGCTTCGTTGATGACTTTGGGCCCGGTTGGATGAAGACTTCTGCCGCTTCCTTGAGGATGGATGTCCGGTCTTCAGAACAGTAAGTCAATCTTCAGGGGGTTAGTGTTAGGGTTTTTTAAGGGTGTATTGGGTGGGTTTTATTTTTAGGTTAGCGCTTTGGACCGCAAAAGAGCTAACTTCCCTTTTAATGGCAATGCCCATCCAAATGCCCTTTTCAGGACAATGGGGAGCTTAGGTTTTTTTTAGTTAGCTTTTTATTTGGGGGGTTTGTTGTGTGGGTGGTGGGTTTTACTGTTGGGGGCTGTTTGTATTTTTTTTTTACAGGTAAAAGAGCTGATTACTTTGGAGCAATGCCCCGAAAAAAGGCCCTTTTAAGGTTAGTTTAGGCTAGGGTTTTTTTTTTATTTGGGGGGGCTTTTTTTTAAATTTTGATAGGGCTATTAGATTAGGTGTAATTAGTTTAAAGATCTGTAATTAGTTTTTTTATTTTCTGTTATTTAGTGTTTTTTTTAGTGATTTAGCTAATTTAATTTATTTAATTGTTTTTAATTTAATTACTTTATTTAATTGTAGTGTAGTGTTAGGTGTTATTGTAACTTAGGTTAGGTTGTATTTTACAGGTCAATTTGTATTTATTTTAGCTAGGTAGTTATTAAATAGTTTATAACTATTTAATAACTATTCTACCTAGTTAAAATAAATACAAACTTGCCTGTAAAATAAAAATAAACCCTAAGTTAGCTACAATGTAACTATTAGTTATATTGTAGCTAGCTTAGGGTTTATTTTATAGATAAGTATTTAGTTTTAAATAGGAATTATTTAGTTATGATAGTAATTTTATTTAGATTTATTGTAATTATATTTAAGTTAGGGGGTGTTAGGGTTAGTGTTAGACTTAGGTTTAGGGGTTAATAAATTTAGAATAGTGGCGACATTGGGGGCGGCAGATTAGGGGTTAATAAAAATAATGTAGGTGTCGGCGATGTTGGGGGCAGCAGATTAGGGGTTAATAAGTATAATGTAGGTGGCTGCGATTTTCGGAGCGGCAGATTAGGGGTTAATAAGTATAATGTAGGTGGCGGCGATGTTAGGGGCAGCAGATTAGGGTTTAATAATAATTAACTAGTGTTTGCGAGGCGGGAGTGCGGTGGTTTAGGGGTTAATATGTTTATTATAGTGGCGGCGATGTTCGGAGTGGCAGATTAGGGGTTACAAATTGTATTATAGTGTTTGCGATATGGGAGGGCCTCAGTTTAGGGGTTAATAGGTAGTTTATGGGTGTTAACGTATTTTTTAGCACTTTAGTTATGAGTTTTATGCTACAGCGTTGTACCATAAAACTCTTAACTACTGACTTTAAAATGCATTAGGGATCTTGGAGGTAGAGTGTGTACCGCTCACTTTTTGGCCTCCCAGGACAGACTCGTAATACCAGCGCTATGGAAGTCCCATAGAAAAAAGGGTTTACGAAGTTTACGTAAGTCGTTTTGCGTGAAGGCCAAAGAAGTGTGCGGTGCCCCTAAACCTGCAAGACTCGTAATAGCAGCAGTAGTGAAAAAGCAGCGTTAGGACCTGTTAACGTTGCTTTTTCAGCCTAACGCACAACTCGTAATCTATCCGATTGCTTGGTTTTAATGATGCATCATTTGTCAGGTATACTAACACATTGACTTATAAGCCTGTGTAGTAATGATGGGCTACATCATGTTAGGACCATTAAGAGGAGTATTATCACATGCATAACTTCCATCCATTCTGAAAATTGCTGAGTTGGGAGATCTATGCCTAATTCCCCTCATGCACTTTCCCTATTCATGGCAATTATCTAGGTACTGCTGATGATGCACACCAACTCTGCCAACCCCACCCATGATAACCCTGGCCTTGCCCATGACACAACTGCAGCCGCCCTCCTGCTGAGGGTCTGCTCACAAAATACTGGTGCCACCCCCCCCCACACACACACACACACATGCAAGCTTCCCTCACCTCCCTGTCCCTGAAAGCCTCTGGCAAATGGGGAGTTGGATGCCAATATTTGCAAACAATAGCCTAGGACTAAGTGACCATGTGCTCTGTCTAGGGCCTCAATATTCAAAATATCAAAAACATTTAAAAAAAATGGACTGAACCTTGCTGTGCTGACTAAAGGCAATGTGTCTCCCACAAGATATAATGGGGATCCCAACTTCAGCAAAATTTTGCGGGGATCGCCACTGTAGGCAGCGGGGCTGTCTTTAAAGAGTTTTACACAAAATAGACTGCGTTCATGAAAAAAAAAGTTTTCTTTGTGTGTAGTAACACTTCAAATTATGAATATGTATATTCAGTTTCACTGTACATTCACTAAATGTGTCACACTAGGAAATGTCACCACTGAAAAGCAGAAGAGTGATATGGCTGAAAAAAGGATAGATGCACATTCACGGTTGCAATATTCATATTTCACAATATTGCAATTGCGCAATTGCATTTTACTTATAATATTGCGATCACACTGTACCAAACGTGTTCTGTATTAATAATACATATATATAGCTATCTATCTATAGATATAATAATATTAATATAGAACATGTTTGCTACAGTACAATTGCAATATTATAAGTAAAACACGACCGTGCAACCGGGATCATAATATTATGAAATATGAATATTACAAATGCAAAATCTAAATATTGTGAAATATGAATATTGCGATCACAAATGCACGTTCTCAATATAATGTAAATATGAATATTGAGACCGCGCAATTGCAATCTTAAAAGAAGTAAAAATACCCACCCGAGGACACAAAAGAAGATTAGTACAATCATGTTAACAGTTTATATACATATTTTTATACAATACATATACATTAAACAATGTGTATACATATTTTATATACCCACAATCCCTCAGCTCCTATAGGTGTATTATTGATATGTTTAATTCACTATTCACAAACAAGGGTTGAGTTTCTGTTGACCCATGTAAATTGTATTGTCATACAGTACCGTGTAACGGGATCATTTACATTATAGATTTAGGTGGCGATGCTGCTTTGACTACATCGCCACCCACCATTAAATTTGGAAATTTATAATGTTGACATCAGACCTAAATGCCAACTGTGCAGTGAGTTCTGTTTGGGACTTTATCTTTTTTTATCCCCCACCTCCTTTTCACCTCTTTTCCTCTCTCTCCTTCCGGTATACAGCGCTATAGGCATGTAAATGATGTACTACCTTGCATATTCATGGCAGCTGGCACCTTTGCGGTTTGTGCGCGCAACATTAATGACTGGGGGTGAATAGCACCCACCAGCAACCCACAAGAAACACCACTGGGTTAGAGGCTGTGCAGAAAAGAGCTATCAAAGCTATATCCTTTAATGCTTAGCATTTTTAAGCAATAAAGTATTTTTTAATTAATGTATGTACATTTTTTTAGACATAATTTGGATTGCATTAACACCTTTGGTGTGTTGTTTTCCAATAGCCACCTTCCACTCACCACTTGTCTCATTTGGAGGAGCCAGTCAGTAGTTTTTATTAGAGTAAACAAGGCTAGTCATGCTTTGTAGTCCCTTTTCTGATAATCTCTGCTGTGACTATTTAGGGATAGATATGTAACAGAGTTAGGCTTATGAACTCAGATTTTAGGAATTTGGAAATGTTAGACTTAAATTACAGGAAAAAAGGACAAAATAAACAATAAAAGCATTTTGCAATGTTGTTTAGCTATTCACAATTAAACATTTTTCGCCAGATTACGAATGGAGCGCTGTTATGCGTGAGCTATAAGTGGTGTTTTGTGGGTGTTTGCGTATGTAAACGCACGTATTACAAGTTGAAAGTAAACTCGTTCGCTCAAGCGCAATTTAATTTAACGGTCAGGTAATTGCGACCTCAGAGCTCTGGTTAACCTTTTATTCTTGAATCAAAAAGTGTCAACAAAAACATCAAAAATACATTTAAAGACCAGTCAACACATTAGATTTGCATAATCAACAAATGCAAGATAACGAGACAATGCAATAGCACTGAACTTCAAATGAGTAGTAGATTTTTTATAACAAATTTCAAAGTTATGTATATTTCCACTCCCCTTGTACCATGTGATAGCAATCAGCCAATCACAAATGCATATACGTATAGTCTGTGAATTCTTGCACATGCTCAGTAGGATCTGGTGACTCAAAATGTGTAAATATAAAAGACTGTGCACATTTTTTTTAATGGAAGTAAATTGGAAAGTTGTTTAAAATTACATGCTGCATCTGAATCATGAAAATTTAATTTAACCTGAGGTACAGTTACACTCATTATAACTGCCTGAAGGCTCATCAAGGGGCATCAAGCGCCATACTAGCATGGTAAATCGGCCCCAATGAATTTAACACCAGCTGAATTTTTTAAAGGGGACAGTAAAAGTCAAAATTAAGCTTTAATGATTCAGATAGAGTATGCAGTTTTATAAAACTTTCCAGTTTACTTCTTCTATCAATTTGTTTTGTTCTCTTGATATCCTTTGTTTAGAGTAAACATAGGTAGGCTGATAGGAGCTAAGGAGTGTGCACGCCTCTATAGGAGCAGTGTTTGTATCTATGTATAACAGTGCTATAAACAATGTGCAAACACTGCTGCCAGACACGTGCATGCTCCTGAGCTCACATAGGATTCCTCTTTAACAAAGAAAAGCAAAAATTGCAAAATTGAGAAATTAAAGGGACACTGTACCCAAAAAAATTATTTTGTAATTCAGAAAGAGCATGCAATTTTAAGCAACTTTCTAATTTACTCCTATTATCAATTTTTCTTCGTTCTCTTGCTATCATTATTTGAAAAAGAAGGCATCTAAGCTTTTTTTTGTTTCAGTACTCTGGACAGTCCTTTTTTATTGGTGGATGAATTTATCCACCAATCAGCAAGGACAACCCAGGTTGTTCACCAAAAATGGGCCGGCATCTAAACTTACATTCTTGCATTTCAAATAAAGATACCAAGAGAAAGAAGAAAAATTGATAATAGGAGTAAATTAGAAATTTGCTTAAAATTTCATGCTCAATCTGAATCACGAAAGAAATTTTTTGGGTACAGTGTCCCTTTAAGCTAATCGGAAAGTTATTTAAAATGTTGTGCTCTATCCAATCCATTTAAGTTTAAGTTTGACTTTACTGTCCTTTTAATGTTTTGCTTCTCAAAGTTAACATCACCAACTGAAACGTATAGTTATTTCCTTTATAGAAATAAAATATAGTTTTAATAGCACAGTATATGCTTATCTGGTCATGTGAGTTATAACATTTTTCACAAAACCTGCAATAACTTTTCTCAGAATCCTTGTCTCAAAAGCAGTCACATTGCTGCATAAAGGCTTCTAAGTAAATGTGAAATGCACTGCTGGGCATTTGAGTATCACTTTAATGTCCCTTTAAAAGCTTCTTTTTCTAAGGCTTCTAGAAAAAAAAAAGTAAAATGTCGAAAGCTAGACAGCCCTTTAAATGCTGCATTAAAACCGCTAAGATCTATACAAATATTATTTGTCAAACACACAAATAGATTCTCCATTCATTTGTTCTTTGCTCGACTGTGACACAGTTTGTTTCTATAGCAACCACAGACTGCGCAAGAACCAGAGGATGAAGCTGTACCTCTGTGTTGTGCTTCTGTGAATACCAAGCACCTGCAGGCTTGACGTGTAATAGTGTAATCCATCTATGTTTAGATAGATAGATAAAATGTATATATATATATATATATATATATACACACATATATATGAAAAACAGAATAATAGTTCCCCAAAACATCAATAAATTGGTTTACACAAATCCTGTTAGTGCTTTATCTATCTATCTATCTATCTATCTATCTATCTGATCTATCTATCTATCTATCTAATCTATCTATCTATATATAAAACATATTTACAATTGTATGATATATTATATATCAGGTTATAAGTAATAGATTTAATTTTCACCCTTTATACCTCATTGATTTGCTTAGATTTATACCTCCTTAATTTGCTTAGACATTATATATACACATATAGCTGAAGAAGGGAATAATAGTTCCCTAAAACATCAATAAATTGGTTTACACAAATCCTGTGAGTGCTTCTGTTGTTCTGTTTATATATATAGTGCTAGGTTACAAGTGGTGTGCTAACTTATGTGCGCAAGCGATATTGTTTTCTTTCCAATGGCATGGCGAGTCCACGAATCCATTCAATTACTAGTGGAAATTCAACTCCTGGCCACCAGGTGGAGGCAAAGAACACCCCAGCAAAGCCTTAAAGGGACATAATACGCATATGCTAAATTACTTGAAACTGATGCAGTATAACTGTAAAAAGCTGACAGGAAAATATCACCTGAGAATCTCTATGTAAAAAAGAAGATATTTTACCTCACAATTTCCTAAGGTCACCAGAGTAAGTTCTGTGTAAAAAGTTATACTTCAGCTGCTGTCCAGCTGCAGGTAAAAAATACATGAAGAAATGAAAAGCAGCCAATCAGAATCAGCAGTGCTGAGGTCATGAACTTTTTTACTGTGATCTCATGAGATTTCACTTAACTCTCAAGAGATTTCATAGTAAGCTTCCTTAAACTGAAAAGGGAAATAATATGAGTGTGCACAAAGCTCACTCCCTTGCCTGTCCCAGGACAGGCATACTGATTTGCTGCTTAAAGTCTTTTGCAATGAGGTTTGAATACTTAGGACATTTTGAGGTAAAACATCTTTCTTTTTTACATAAAGATGTTCAGGTGATATTTTCTAGTCAGCTTTTTACAGCTATGCTGCATTACTTTCAAGTGTTTCAACATTTCGGTATCATGGCCCCTTAAGTATACTCCCATTACCCCCAATCCCCTGTCATTCTTTGCCTGCGTAACATTGTAGGTGATGTGCGAAGGTGTCTGAAGAACTCAAGTTGTTAATCCTTTAAAGTGTACTTTTCCCTGCAAGCAAGGATTGGGGTTATGCTGTGTCCATGTAATTCTCTTAATAAGAGTAATGGTGGCTTTTAGCAGTTGGAACACGACAAGGTGGTATTTGCTTACCTTCCAACATTTTGCTACCCCTATATATATAAAACCAGGGTTGGTTACTCTGTTTTCTCTTTATTTACAGGTCTATGTCAGTGAGGATTCTGTCACACCTGTTTGCTGTACCTGCCCTACAGCGGATCCACAGGTAAATGCTTTACCTTCTAGGTAAGAAGGATGCAGCACTTAGGAGTTCCTTGTTTAAAAAAAAAAAAAAAAGAATACTTAGAGAACAAGGTGGATCCTTATGGTACTGAATATCCCTTTTAAAGGTTGGGGTTTTTATTGAGCAGCAGATCAGGGCACTGTTCTGTCATGTGAAGCCTTTTTTATTTTTGGCTATGGGGATTTTTTTGCACAAATGTTACCTTTTATTTTGCTTGGGTAATATCTCTTTAAGAAAGTTGTTGGAACACATTTTACTTTAAATGTGTGATCATGTGACTGCTCAGTTACTTCCTGAGTGCTGAACTGCTTGTTTGTACTGGCTGTTGGAAGCCAGGATTTTCAAGGAACCAGAGTGGTTTTTCTGCCATAGGATTGTTTTTCCTGCCTGTCGCTTTTCTCTGATGGTTGCAGCTTTCTAGGATTTGCAGTTTGAACAGGATTGTTTTATCTGCTGGTGTGGATTGGATTCCTAGTTACAGGTTGGGTGAGTCTCTCCAGTGTGGCTGAGGTGTAGAGGTTCAGGTTTCTAAAAATTATTTATCTATGCTTAGAATTGTATTCTATTTTTTTATATTGAAATTAGAGTATAAAAGAAATAAAGGGCTTTTTTATTTACTATGGAAGCCGATCCCAAGCTTTCTCTGTCATTTGATAAATGTCTTTATTGTGCAGATGCCCAGATTATACCTCCTGTGCAATTTTGTTCCCCTTGCCTTAATAAGGTTTTTTATTATCTAAGGATAAGGATCCCTTTTCTGAGCCTTCTTTTTCTCAAGATAATGCTGTTCAGAGGTTGTCTCAGCTTTCTGCTAACATGTCCCAGTCTTTGACAGATTCAAAGGCCCTGTGCCCTGTGGTTCTTCTCAGTCAGTCTCTTAGAGTGTTTGTTTACCTAATGATTTGCTGCGCAGTTGACTTCTGCAGTTTCTGCAGCCCTAAGTGCTTTACCTAGTTCTGGTAAAAGGAAGAGGAAATCTAAGAACATTTCTATGGGCTCTGATTCCGCCAATACTGATTTGGTTAGTCTTTCTCAGTTATCTAGTGAGGATCATTCCTCTGCAGCTTCTGAGGGAGAGATCTCTGATTCAGAATCTACAGTTCCTAGTACAATAGATTCTAAGGAGGTTAATTTTAAATTTAAATTGGGGATCATTTTCTTTTGAAGGCGATTTTAGCTACTTCGGATAACTCTGAAACGGTTGCAGAGGCCCCTAAAAGGTCTAATAAACTGAATAGAGTTTTTGATGTCAAACCTAAATCTGTGTAGGTTTTTCCTGTTCCAGATCGCATGTCTGACATTATATCTCAGGAATAGGAGAAGCCGGGTGTTCCTTTTAACCCGTCTCTTCTGTTTTTTAAAAGATGTTTCATGTGGCTGATTTAGTGCAAGATCTGTAGCACACTGTTCCTAGAGTAGAGGGCACTATATCTACCTTAGCCATGAGAACTACTATTCCTCTTGAGGTTAGTTTCTCTTTTAGAGACCCTATGGATAAACTGAAAAATGTTTCTTCATCAGGGTTTGCTGTGGCAACCAGTTGCTAGTATTGCGACAGTTGCTAGTGCAGCCTCTTATTGGTGTGACTCTTTAGGGCATATTTATCAAGCTCCGTATGGAGCTTGAGGCCCCTTCTTTCCGGTGAGCTGGAAACAGAAGTTATGAAGCAGCGGTCTTTAGCGGTCTCCATAACTTGTCCGCCTGATCTGAGGCGATCAACCAGATCGAATCTGCAGGGGACGGCATTGCACCAGCAGTTCACAAGAACTGCTAGTGCAATGATAAATGCCAACAGTGTATGCTGTCTGCATTTATCGATGTGCAGTGATGTGCAGCAGACATGATACGCTACTTTGTATTATGTCCACTCACACATTGATAAATATACCCTTTGTCTGATCTAGTTTTCAGAAGAGACTACTATAGAGGAGATCCATGATAGGATCAAGGCTCTAAAGCTGGCTAAAACTTTTATCTGTGATGCCAGTATGCAAGTTGTTAGGCTTGGAGCCAAAATGTCTAGTTTTGCGATACTAGCCCGCAGAGCCCTTTGATTAAAGTTTTGGTCTGCGGATGTGACTTCTAAATCCAAGCTTCTGTCTCTACTTTTTAAGGGTTAGACTTTATTTGGTCCTGGTCTGGCAGAGATCATCTCCACGGTTACTGGTGGAAAGGGAGTTTTTTTTACCACAGGATAAGAAGAATAGACTCAAGGAACCTTTAATTTTTGTTCCTTTCGTAACTTCAAGGGACAGAAATCTTCCTTGTCTTCTAAATCTGACCAGCCCTGGATCAAGGGTAAGCAAGCCAGAAAGCCTTCCACTGAGGCTAAGTCAGCATGAAGGGGCTGCCCGTGATCCAGTACTGATAACAAAATTTTGTCTTTTATTGTATTGTTTCTCCATTGTACTGATATCTTGGTCCAGGCACCATCTTTTAAGTTAGCAAGATCCCATACAGATTCTCTGTTAGCTATTTTCCGCTCTCACGGGTGGAAGGTGAATCTAGGGGAAAGTTTGTTGTTGCCAAATACCAGGGTATATTTTCTGGGGATAATCTTAGATTCGGTATCTATGAAAAAAATGTTGACAGTGGTCAGAAAAGTCAAGCTTCTGGAGGCCTCTCATTCTCTTCAGTCCTCTGTTTGTCCATCAGTTGCTGTATGCATAGAAGTAATTGGTCTCATAGTGGCATCCATGGACATTATTCCGCTTGCCCGCTTCCATTTGAGACCTCTACAGTTATGTATGCTCAATCAATGGAATGGAGTCCACTAGGATCTCTTTCAGAGGATAGTTTTAGACTCTCAGACAAGGATGTCTCTGTCTTGCTGGATCTCCCAGGACTTTTTGTCTCAGGGCACTTGTTTTCTGAGACCTTCTTGAGAGATTGTGACTACAGATGCCAGCCTGTTAGGCTGGGGAGCAGTTTGGGGGTCCCTAAGAGCTCAGGGACTTTTGGACTCAGGAGGAGTCTGCCCTTCCTATAAATATCCTAGAATTGAGAGCAATTCTGTATGCTCTCAGTATGGCCTCAACTGAGTTTCAGTCCGGTTTATCAGATTTCAATCAGACAACATCTCTTGGGTGGCGTATATCGACCACCAAGGAGGAACTCGGAGCATGTTAGCTATGAAGGAGGTGACTCGCATTCTTCATTGGGCAGAGTCTCACAATTGTCACCTCTCTGCCATTCATATCCTACTGGGAAGAAGATTATCTGAGCAAGCAGACCTTTCATCCAGGGGAATGGGCTCTCCATCCGGAAGTTTTCTTGATGTTAACCCTCTAGTGGGGAGTTCCAGAGCTGGATCTGATGGCATCTCGTCTAAACACCAAGCTTCAAAGATACGGAGTAGGATCAGGAGATCCTCAAGCAGCTCTGGTAGACACCCTGGCAGTGCAATGGGATTTTGGTCTAATTTATCTGTTTCCTCTGGTTTCCCTCCTTCCTCGGGTGATAGTTTGTATCAAATAGGAGCAGGTTTTGGTGATTCTAATTGCTCCAGCATGGCCTCACAGAACTTGGTTTGCGGACCTAGTGTGGTTGTCGTCATTTCCCCCGTGGAAATTGCCTCTGAGGAAGGATCTTCTACTTCAGGGTTCCTTCCTCCATTCAAACTTAGCCTCTCTGAAGCTGACTGCTTGGAGATTGAACACTTACGGCTAGATTTAGAGTTCTGCGGCCAAAGGGGTGCGTTAGCTACACGTGCTTTTTTCCCCCGCACCTTTTAAATACCGCTGGTATTTAGAGTTCAAAGAAGGGCTGCGTTAGGCTCCAAAAAGGGAGCGTAGAGCATAATTTACCGCCACTGCAACTCTAAATACCAGCAGTGCTTACGGACGCGGCCAGCTTAAAAAACGTGCACGTGCACGATTTCCCCATAGGAAACAATGGGGCCGTTTGAGCTGAAAAAAACCCTGCAAAAAAGCAGCGTTCAGCTCCTAACGCAGCCCCATTGTTTCCTATGGGGAAACACTTCCTAAGTCTGCACCTAACACCCTAACATGTACCCCAAGTCTAAACACCCTTAACCTTTCACTTATTAACCCCTAATCTGCCGCCCCCGCTATCGCTGACACCTGCATTATACTATTAACCCCTAATCTGCCACTTCGTACACCGCCGCAACCTACATTATCCCTATGTACCCCTAATCTGCTGCCCCTAACACCGCCGACCCCTAGATAATATTTATTAACCCCTAATCTGCCCCCCCAATTTCGCCGCCACCTACTTACAATAATTAACCCATAATCTTCTGACCGGACCTCACCGCTACTATAATAAAGTTATTAATCCCTAATCCACCTCACTCACGCCTCAATAAACCTATAATAAATATTAACCCCTAATCTGCCCTCCCTAACATCACCGACACCTAACTTCAAGTATTAACCCCTAATCTGCCGACCGGACCACACCGCTACTCTAATAAATTTATTAACCCCTAAAGCTAAGTCTAACACTAACACCGCCTAAGTTAAATATAATTTTTATCTAACGAAATAAATTATTTCTTTTTTTTTTTTTTTTATATTTTTATTTATATCGCAGGGCACGTCATAAAGAGAATACATTTCCATAATAAAAGCTAACTTAAACTTGCAAATTTATAAAGGCACCAGGTGAAATTATAGTTAAGAACATTAATGCTCACCATACTATGGATATGTTCTAAATACCTGTACCTCATTGTTGGGATTTTAATATATATATATATATTTTTTTAGATCATGATACAACATTATTACATATAGGCCCCTAGTTTAGGCCTATGTCTTACTCCTTTGCTCTAACGTGGGGAGAGGGGAGAAGGAAAGAAAAAAAAAAAAAAAAGCACCTTGCGTCCCTAAATTGAAGCAGGCTTCCTGCCTTCCCAGTCTGGTTACCAGATCCCTAATAAAATTATCTCTGTATTTCTGAAAGGGAAAATAAGATGTTCTCTCTCATTAACTGGGAAACTTTTAATAAACAAAGACCACTTATTAAAAAACACCCGTATATCTTGCTCGCTATTCATATCGACATTATATTGCTCAAGTACATATTGTTTTTTCAGATAGTTTTTTACTTCTACTATACTAGGGACATCCGTTGTCTTCCATTTTCTGAATATCAAACTTCTAACTGCCAGAATTATTGCATTAATTATCTTCCTATGTTGAGGGTATTGCACATCATCCCACAGGCAGACTATCTGTCTTATATTAAGAGTCCCAATAGGGAGTTTCAGAGATTTAGAGGCCCAGAAAGCAACCTTCTGCCAAGTCTGATTTATCTTAGGGCAACTCCAAATCATATGAACCAGATTAGCCCCTAGATAAGAGCATTTTGGGCAAGCCGTAAATGTTAGATTGCCCCATTTAAACCCTTTTTCTGGGGTATAGTAACTTCTATGTAATAGCTTCACATGAGATTCAATCCAAGTAGAGGATAATGTGCTTTGAGATACCAGATCTAATGATCTTTTTATATGTGGGATACTTATCTCTACCCCCAGGGTTATCTTGCCCCATTGTTGAGATATTTCTCTTAGATTGAGGTCATTTGATCTAGAGAGTATTATTTGATAACCTATGGAAATTGAAAAGAACCCATTTTTGGCCATCATGATCCAGTTCTCCACATCTCTCCAGCTCCAACTCAGCTCAAAATCTTTAATAAGCATATGAGCATAGTGTCTTGTTTGTAAATAGGCATATAAATCTTTATTCTCTAAATTAAATTCCTGCTTTAGGGTACTAAATGTCTTAATTGTGGAATTCTCTACATCCAATAGCTGGACAATCCTACATAGCCCTAGGTCCTTGAGAACCCTCTTGAAATTCTGGGTTTCCCAGGATCGTTTGATATCTAGAAATGCTAGTTTTAAGCCCTAGTATTCTAATAATTTTCCGCCAGGCTATTATGGGTGCATAAATAGATTTAATTTGCTTGATTTTCCTAGGACACTTACTGGGTTCACAGTGAATTAAAGATACTGGTAGGTAAAGGAAGGTCATATTCTGCTCAAGAATATTGTTAGTAACATAGCCTGCACTCACTGTCCAGTCCAAAACTACCGTGGCTAGAAATGCCAAATTGTAGATATAGATGTCAGGGAGCGCCATACCTCCAGATCTTCTAGCAGAGCAAAGTTTTTTAAATGATATTCTGGATTTCTTGCCCTGCCATATAAACCTCCGAATTGAGGTATTCAGATCTCTTACATCCTTTCCTTTCAACATCACTGGAGTATTTTGGAGGACATACAACATCTTTGGCAAGAGTATCATTTTAAATAAAGCTATACGTCCCGAGATAAACAAGGGGAAATTTTGCCAGTTCTTCAAGGATTCTTTTATTTTATCAATTATAATAGAAATATTTAAATTATACCAAGTCTTAGGATGTCTAGATATGACTATTTCAAGATTTTTTTTAAAAATGTGGTGCAAGTTTGAAAAGTAAGTCGATCCTATCTATGCCTTTTTCCATAATCCAGAAGATCTCTGATTTTGAGACATTGACCCTGTATCCAGAGAAAGATCTATATACCTCTATAATTGAAAGCACTTTAGGAATATTTTGCCTAACATTAGAAACATATAGGAGAATATCATCGGCATATAGAGTAATTTTCATTTCTTTCCCACCTATTCTAATGCCCTCTATGTGATTACGCACCATAATAGCCAATGGTTCAATTGAAATATTAAATAAAAACGGTGATAATGGGCAGCCTTGTCGAGTGCCCCTTCTAAGACGAATATCTGGTGAAAGATTATTATTTACTATTATTTTTGTGACAGGAAAATCATATAGATTGTGTATGAAGTTAACAAAATTATCTCTAAATCCAAACTTAATCAAAGAAAATACTAAATGATCATAATGAATTGAATCGAACGCCTTTTCGGCATCAATTGAAATGAGCGCTGGATCTATCAACTTACTATTAAAAAAAAATTCTCTAATCTTAGCTGCCGAATTTCTTTTATACATGAAGCCAGCCTGATCTTCATGTATTATAGTAGGTAAAACTCTTTGCTACCGATTGGCAAGCAGAGTGGTAAGCAGTTTGTAATCCGAGTTTAATAAAGCTATAGGGCGATAGGATTCTTTTTTAGTTGGGTCCTTCCCTGGCTTCAGGATCAACATTGTTAGAGAGGCAGCAAAACTAGAGGGGATTGGTTTATTCTCCTTATAAAGAAAATTATATAGGTTCTTAAGATATGGAGAGATATTTGGACCTAGGATTTTGTACAGTTCGTTAGGGACTGCGTATGGGCCTGGTGCTTTATTATTTTCTAATTTTTTAATAGCTTTATCTATTTCGCTTTCCGTAATCAAAGCATTTATATCAGAGCAAGCTTCGGAAGAGATAACTGGGTTCGTGATTTTGTCCCAAAATTCTTCTCTATGCTGTAGATTAGACTCATGGAATGCATATAAATTATTATAGTACTTGGTAAATACTTTAAGTAATTCTTCAGGAGATGTAGCGACTAATCCTTCGAAATAAATTATTTCTTATTAAATAAATTATTCCTATTTAAAGCTAAATACTTAACTGTAAAATAAACCCTAATATAGCTACAATATAAATTATAATTATATTGTAGCTATTTTAGGATTTATATTTATTTTACAGGCAACTTTGTATTTATTTTAACCAGGTACAATAGCTATTAAATAGTTAAGAACTATTTAATAGTTACCTAGTTAAAATAATTACAAAATTACCTGTAAAATAAATCCTAACCTAAGTTACAATTAAACCTAACACTACACTATCAATAAATTAATTACATACAAATACCTACAAATAAATACAATTAAATAAACTAACTAAAGTAAAAAAATAAAAAAAAGCTAAGTTACAAAAAATAAAAAAATCATTTACAAACATTATAAAAATATTACAACAATTTTAAGCTAATTACACCTACTCTAAGCCCCCTAATAAAATAACAAAGCCCCCCAAAATAAAAAAATGCCCTACCCTATTCTAAAATAAAAATTGAAAAGCTCTTTTACCTTACCAGCCCTTAAAAGGGCCTTTTGCGGGGCATGCCCCAAAGAATTCTGCTCTTTTGCCTGTAAAAAAAAACATACAATCCCCCCCCCCAACATTACAACCCACCACCCACATACCCCTAATCTAACCCAAACCCCCCTTAAATAAACCTAACACTAAGCCCCTGAAGATCTCCCTACCTTATCTTCACCACGCCGGGTATCACTGATCCATCCGGAAGAGGCTCCGAAGTCTTCATCCAAGCCCAAGCGGGGGCTGAAGAGGTCCATCATCGGGCTGAAGAGGTCCATCATCCGGCTGAAATCTTGATCCAAGCGGGGGCTGAAGAGGTCCATCATCGGGCTGAAGAGGTCCATCATCCGGCTGAAGTCTTGATCCAAGCGGGGGCTGAAGAGATCCATCATCCGGCTGAAGTCTTCTATCAAGCGGCATCTTCAATCTTCTTTCTTCCGGATCCATCTTCATCCCGCCGACGCGGAACATCCATCCTGGCTGACGACTTCCCGACGAATGACGGTTCCTTTAAATGACGTCATCCAAGATGGCGTCCCTCGAATTCCGATTGGCTGATAGGATTCTATCAGCCAATCGGAATTAAGGTAGGAAAATTCTGATTGGTTGATGGAATCAGCCAATCAGATTGAGCTCGCATTCTATTGGCTGTTCCGATCAGCCAATAGAATGCGAGCTCAATCTGATTGGCTGAATCAGAATTTTCCTACCTTAATTCGAGGGACGCCATCTTGGATGACGTCCCTTAAAGGAACCGTCATTCGTCGGGAAGTCGTCAGCCAGGATGGATGTCCCGCGTCGGTGGGATGAAGATGGATCCGGAAGAAAGAAGATTGAAGATGCCGCTTGATAGAAGACTTCAGCCGGATGATGGATCTCTTCAGCCCCCGCTTGGATCAAGACTTCAGCTGGATGATGGACCTCTTCAGCCCGATGATGGACCTCTTCAGCCCCCGCTTGGGCTTGGATGAAGACTTCGGAGCCTCTTCTGGATGGATCGGTGATACCCGGCGTGGTGAAGACAAGGTAGGGAGATCTTCAGGGGCTTAGTGTTAGGTTTATTTAAGGGGGGTTTGGGTTAGATTAGGGATATGTGGGTGGTGGGTTGTAATGTTGCGGGGGTATTGTATGTTTTTTTTTTACAGGCAAAAGAGCAGAATTCTTTGGGGCATGCCCCGCAAAAGGCCCTTTTAAGGGCTGGTAAGGTAAAAGAGCTTTTCAATTTTTATTTTAGAATAGGGTAGGGCATTTTTTTTATTTTGGGTGGCTTTGTTATTTTATTAAGGGGCTTAGAGTAGGTGTAATTAGCTTAAAATTGTTGTAATATTTTTATAATGTTTGTAAATGATTTTTTTATTTTTTGTAACTTAGCTTTTTTTATTTTTTTTACTTTAGTTAGTTTATTTAATTGTATTTATTTGTAGGTATTTGTATGTAATTAATTTATTGATAGTGTAGTGTTAGGTTTAATTGTAACTTAGGTTAGGATTTATTTTACAGGTAATTTTGTAATTATTTTAACTAGGTAACTATGAAATAGTTCTTAACTATTTAATAGCTATTGTACCTGGTTAAAATAAATACAAAGTTGCCTGTAAAATAAATATTAATCCTAAAATAGCTACAATATAATTATAATTTATATTGTAGCTATATTAGGGTTTATTTTACAGGTAAGTATTTAGCTTTAAATAGGAATAATTTATTTAATAAGAAATAATTTATTTCGTTAGATTTAAATTATATTTAAGTTAGGGGGGTGTTAGTGTTAGGGTTAGACTTAGCTTTAGGGGTTAATAAATTTATTAGAGTTGCGGCGAGGTCCGGTCGGCAGATTAGGGAATAATACTTGAAGTTAGGTGTCGCCGATGTTAGGGAGGGCAGATTAGGGGTTAATACTATTTATTATAGGGTTATTGAGATGGGAGTGAGGCGGATTAGGGGTTAATAACTTTATTATAGTAGCGGTGAGGTCCGGTCGGCAGATTAGGGGTTAATAATTGTAGGTAGGTGGCGGCGACGTTGGGGGCAGCAGATTAGGGGTTAATAAATATAATATAGGGGTTGGCGGTGTTAGGGGCAGCAGATTAGGGGTACATAGGGATAACGTAGGTTGTGGCGGTGTGCGGTCGGCAGATTAGGGGTTAAAAAAATTATTAGAGTGGCGGCGAGGTGGGGGGGGCGTCGGTTTAGGGGTGCATAGGTAGTTTATGGGTGTTAGTGTACTTTAGAGCACAGTAGTTAAGAGCTTTATGAACCTGCGTTAGCCCACAAAGCTCTTAACTCCTGGCTTTTCTCTGCGGCTGGAGTCTTGTCGTTAGATTTCTAATGCTCACTTCAGCTAAGACTCTAAATACCGGTGTTAGAAAGATCCCATAGAAAAGATAGGATACGCAAATGGCGTAGGGGGATCTGCGGTATGGAAAAGTTACGGCTGCAAAGTGAGCGTTAGACCCTTTCCTAACTGACTCTAAATACCAGCGGGCGGCCAAAACCAGCGTTAGAAGCCCCTAACGCTGGTTTTGACGGCTAACGCAGAACACTAAATCTAGGCGTTAGTCTTGTCCTGACAAGGTTTTTTCTGTGAAGGTTTTTGAGACTATGTTTCAGGCTTGTAAGCCTGTTTCTCACAAGATTTATTATAAGGTATGGCGTAGATACCTTCATTGGTGTGGATCTAGTCAGGTGAGAATTCCCTGTATTTTATCAGTCAGTACCCTAAAGGGTCAGATTTAGGCTCTGTCGATTTTTCTGCAGAAGCGTCTGGCAATTTTGCCAGATATTCAATCTTTTGTCCAGGCTTTGGTTAGAATCAGGCCTGTGTTTAGGTCTATCTAGATTGTAAGTTCCCACTGGAAAAGGGCCCTTAATTTCCCCTGTATTTGTCTGTAAAATTTTGTCTTTTATTGTATTGTTTCTCCATTGTACTGTTATCCTTGTACCCATGGGCAGCGCTGCGGAATCTGTTGGCGCTTTATAAATAAAGAATAATAATAATAAATATATATATATATACAGTATATATATATATATATATATATATATATATATATATAAAAATAAAAAAAAATCAAGAAATAAATACGGGAGAGAAGCAATTGCTAAAGACTAGTAATACAAAGGATGCCGTAATCAGCTCTACCTTAGCTTATAAATAAATGTGGTGCACACCCTTATATAGTAATGTAATGTATAATGTAAGACACAACAAGAGAACTCATCCGGGTAAGTAGCCGGGATGAAAAAAGACAGGGATTTCAGCACTCTTTTGAAAATAATCAATATTTTACTAGCACAGTATTATATACATAGATTACAAAGGAGATGGCATTTGGGGGCCCCCCCTCCGCCCTTGCACTATAAAGAAAGGCAACATTCATAATGTGAAAAAATTCAAAGTCAAATTGCAACAAAAATATATTACAAAAGAAATTATTGGACCTTTCGAGTCCAATAGACTGAACCTGACCGGTCAGGGGATGTGCGGTACAATTTGCCCAGAAACATTGATACAGCAAAATGCAGAGTTGGCCATAGTAAGACCAGTCACACTTTCTACACCCTGCTGCACACAGCACCCCTGTGGAGAGGTTCTCGCTGGGCAGGTTAAACGGTATGTGGGATCTAAGAAAGTGGTGACATCCTTACAATAGGCGGTATAGAATAATCAGGCATACCTTGCAAAATGTACAATATATAAAGTATATACAGAGGGAAAGTGTGTTACAAAGATCAGCTACACCCTGCTGCATCCGACACCTCACCCGGGAGGTATGCACAGTCGGGCAGGTAATAGAAGTGGGATCTAAGTGATCAATGGCGACACGCCCTCAGGATATGTACATAAGTTTGTGAGCCAAACATTTAAATCATCATGTGAAAATGGCATTGATAAACTTAATATCAAGGCATAGGTTAATGCCTGGAATCAAAAGTAGACACATTAAAGCAATAACGTAGGCACATGCTATGCCGGTAAGCAAAGGAATATGTTAGTGCTAAGCATGCATCCATCCATATGTTATTAGATAAGCTGTGATCCTTGAAAGTTCCTAAGGAAAGCTGTACGCCCTCTCAACAGAGCAGCGTTTGCCAAAGTGCAAAGTTAATGCACAATATCCAGAGCTGATTAGTACAGTTAGTGGCAAGGAATCTAATGACAATATGGAACCATACGACCTGAGTGATTCAGTAAGTTGTAGGCCGTGCCAGGTAGCTGTAAGTCCATGACAGATACTGCCAAATGTTGGTCCGGACTTTGCTTTAAAGATGTCTGTAAAGTAACCGCGAAGGCTTGTTGAGAGTTACTTTCTCCGAGATCCTCACACACACATCACGTGATCCGGTCGGCTGGACCTATGCCGACGCGCGTTTCACCCGTGCATCCAAATTGCTTAACGGGCTTCGTCAGGGCGTAATATCCAAGGTATCATTGTCTCCATATTTATACAGAGTATAGTTAGCGCCTCTACTGACGGGTGAAAATGTTACAAGTAGATACAAAGTGTCAAAACTTAAAAACAAAATGTCTATGCTTAAATTTAAGTAACAAGAAAGCTTACTTTACTATATGTAACATGTTTACAAACACAAATGAAAATAAACTATATTAATGTTGCAACCTTAAATTTGACGTTAGTTTGCTTAGTTTAATTATATAATAAACAAGACCCTAAGAATATGTATTTACAAAAAACAGGCCATATCCAATTTATCGTTAAGGCCTGCCGGAAGCTGTGTACCCAAAATAGAGATCCATCTGCATTCCTTCTGGAGGAATATTTTGTCATTGTCCCCTCCTCTATAATTGGTGATGCCCCTATCTATTCCAATAAAAGAGAGGGAGTCAGGATTACTAGCATGCATAAGTTCATAGTGTCTAGCAACATTGCTTTTCTGGTTTTTATATTTTACATCATCCCGATGCTCTGTTATCCGGTCTTTTATGGCCCTTCTTGTTTTTCCCATGTAATAACACGGGCAATTACACGAAAGGAGGTAAACCACCCCTTCCGTATTGCAATTCACAAAGTGTTTTAGAGTGTAGGTTTTTCCTGTATGTGTTGCAAAATGTTTAGTCTTGACCATAAACTTGCATGCAACACATTTGCCACAGGGATGGTTGCCATAGGATCTGTGTTTTGAAAGCCAGTTTGGTTGTTTTGTACAGCACATCCCCTGACCGGTCAGGTTCAGTCTATTGGACTCGAAAAGTCCAATAATTTCTTTTGTAATATATTTTTGTTGCAATTTGACTTTGAATTTTTTCACATTATGAATGTTGCCTTTCTTTATAGTGCAAGGGCGAAGGGGGGGGCCCCAAATGCCATCTCCTTTGTAATCTATGTATATAATACTGTGCTAGTAAAATATTGATTATTTTCAAAAGAGTGCTGAAATCCCTGTCTTTTTTCATCCCGGCTACTTACCCGGATGAGTTCTCTTGTTGTGTCTTACATTATATATATATATATATATATATATATATATATATATATATACCTATGCCTGTATCTCTAATCCTATAGATATATAGGTATGGAGAATACATGGCAAGGGATCTGAGACCATTCCTCCATACAAAATCCCTCCAGATCTTTTAAATTTTAAAACATTAAATTGCCACCTCCATATTAAACTGTGGGCATTAGGTACTTTTCCATATAGCTACCTCTCTGTGTGTGCCAAACCCACCTCTGGTGTTTATGGCCAGAAAGCTGTATTTGACGTTCCAGTAGTGTCTGGCAAATGGAAGATGCTAGAGTTTGTTTTTGGATGAGAGTAGAGTCTTTTTTTCTTGAAACTCTTCCAAATAACTTGTGGTGATGTCAGATTGTAGTTTTGGAGACTTTGTGTCACCAAGATACAACTAACCTGCAATTCTCCAGCTGTGATCCTTGGAGATATTTTGGCCAATTGAACCATCCCCTTTCCAGTGAAACAATATAAACACACATCCTCTTCCAGGTTGATTCATAACATTTCCAGTTGACTGGAACTTCTGCATTATTGCACTAATGTTGGAAATTGGCATTTTGCTATTTTCTTATAGCCACTTCCCATTTTGTGAAACTCAACAACCTTTTGCCGCACATCACAGCTATATTCCTTGGTCTTACCTATTGTGATGAATGACTAAGGGAATTTGGCCTATGTGTTACCTCATATCTATACCCCTGTGAAACAGGAAGTCATGGTTGAACAATTTCCTGTTCCTAGTCATCCAGGTTTACTAAACAAAATGTAAAATAGCAATGGGAATATACTTCAAATATATTTTTCTCATATGAATTGATAGGGGAGACAATAATTGTGTGTGTGTTTATGTATGTATATATATATATATATATATATATATATATATATATATATATATATATATATATATATATATATATATATATATATATATATATATATATATATATACATACAGTTGTGCTCATAAGTTTACATACCCTGGCAGAATTTATGATTTTTGGCCATTTTTCAGAGAATATGAATGATAACACAAAAACTTTTCTTTCACTCATGGTTAGTGTTTGGCTGAAGCCATTTATTATCAATCAACTATGTTTACTCTTTAATCAACTGTATTTACTTTTTAAATCATAATGATAGCAGAAACTACCCAAATTACCCTGATCAAAAGTTTACATACCCTGGTGATTTTGGCCTGATAACATGCACACAAGTTGACACAAAGGGGTTTGAATGGCTATAACCCTTTTCTGTTTTATACAGTTCAACTACCTTTTTCCCACAGATCCTTTGACAATTATTTTTCTTTCCCCATGACTCAGAATCCAGAAACGTCAGTGCAGCACTGGATGAAAGATGCAAGGGTCTGTCAGGAGTCCAGAAACTCATTGACCTTTTATACACAAACACTAATTACAAGCAAACAGATCACAGGTGAGGATGGTTACCTTTAATAGCCATTCAAACCCCTTTGTGTCAACTTGTGTGCATGTTATCAGGCCAAAATCACCAGGGTATGTAAACTTTTGATCAGAGTCATTTGGGTAGTTTCTGTTGTCATTATGATTTAAAAAGAGTAAACACAGTTGGTTGATAATACATGGCTTCAGCCAAACACTAACCATGAGTGAAAGAAAAGTTTTTGTGTTATCATTCATATTCTCTGAAAAATGGCCAAGAAATTATAAATTCTGCCAGGGTATGTAAACTTATGAGCACAACTGTATATACGTGTGTGTAACATATTTACAATTGTTTAATATATTCAATATCAGGTTATCCGTAATAGATTTTCAGCCTTTATACCTCCTTATTTAGCTTAGACATTGTATCTCTTTCTGTCTCCCATTTCAAAAGGTCACAGTATAGGGATTGATCACTATCTATTGGATATCGACTCCCAAAAATAAATTTTGCATACTGGCTGAACTGAGAATCAAGTTCCTCAAGTGATTAAAATGCTATATTGCATTGCTTGTTAAAAACCCACCGCATACACATTTTCAACAGAAAAGCTCCCACAACGGACTTTTAATGTGATAAGTTTCTGTTTTTGAAATAGAAATTTTGAGGTCTCCTGAAACTAACACATACAATAGACCATTCACACCTCTTAAAGGTTACAGAAATGAGCATTTGTGAAATAAATCTTTTTTAAAACTATTATTGTGAATATTGTAAAATTACCTTATAGCAAAAACAGTGCCCAGCCTGCTCATCCTAGGAGCTTATAAGATGTATTTAGATGGGTTATCAGTGGTTGGATGGAAACGTATGGAAAGAAAACAGAGGTGCCACAATGGCCTAGTACCACCAGAACAAGCAATAATATGTATGAGACAAATATGTACTCACAAACGTGATGCACCCAATGGTGCTATTGGGATCGGCTGGAACCTCCCAGTAGTCCAGCTCACTGTATTCAGCCGACTGTAGTACAAGGCCAGGCTTTCCTGAAGACTCACCACCAACACCTATGTAGGGATGGAAAGCAAACAGCCATGGCCCAGTACAGTAATGACAAGAGCAAAAAAGTATGGAAAGATTGCACTTAAGAAAAGGAAAGTGCCTCCAGGTGCAATCCAAGCAGACTGGGACTTTGCAGCCGCACAGCTGACTGAGCTCCACAACAATGAACTGGATAAACTCCAAATTCCCAGGAATGGTGTAGCAAAATCCACAGCAGCAGCAAGTGTATATATAAAAACAATTTCTTTATTAAAAGCGACGAGTTTCTCAGCCTCTATGGGGCTGTTTCCTCAGGCTATTCTAAAAACATTTAAAAATACACTTGCTATGTAAAGGATAACAAAACCCTCTGATAGGTTAATTGGTATCATCTGTATACACTGACATAAGTAAATGTTAGTTGACATAGTAACCACAGTAAACAATGATACTCAAAACAAAGGTTGACACAAATGAAAACATATAGACCATGCAGAACAATACATGACATTATCTGCATATCAATACAAAACAATATCTACATATAACCCCCCCTAGATGCTGATATATATTTAATGTACAACCCCAATATGCGAGATTCAAATTGATTAGTCCAATTTGCTATATATATATATATATATATATATATATATATATACTGTATATATATATATATATCAGTGACGTGCAGTGAGGTCAGAGGCTGGTGAGGCACTAGATATGATAAGACAGAGAAACACATGTACAGAGGGCCGCAAGTACCCCTAACAGGGCAAATTTAAATGATAGCTGAACCAGTGCACAGGTGACATAATCAGGTGATGGTTGAGAACAAGTTAGTAACCACTGAGTTACTGATCAGCTGATTATTTCACCTGTGCACTGATTCAGCTATAATGAAAACCTGGCCTGTTGGGGGTACTTGAGGACCATTGTTAAGAAACACTGCACTAAAGCACCAGTTTATCTGAAATGTATTGATTACCTGGAGAATAAAGCACACATACTCTGCTCACTGACACCCACACACACTCTGCTCACATACACACTCACACAATTCTGTGACACAGTGCCAGTTACTAAGCAATTAGAATGATACACAATCTCTTCTCTACTCACTACTGTATTGTAAAAATAGAAATAATTTACCATACAAATTTTACACAAAGGACAAGTTATCAATACTGCCAACACAGCTGCTGCTGCAATATGGTGTTCAAGAAACGCACGTGCACATCCCACTTAGGTATGCTCTTCAACAAAGGACACCAAAGGATACCAAAATAATGAAGTACACAATAATAAAAGTAAAATAGAAAGTTTATTTATTTATTTTTTGTGTGCAATTTCTATCTGAATGATGGAAATGTAATTATGACTTTCATGTTCCTTTCAAAAACTAATTTGATTTGCTGACATGGGGCCAGTAACAGTTGATGCTAATTCTCAAAATATAAATAACTAGAAAAGTCTATTAAAATAGCATGCTGAGTATGCTCTACCTCAATCATGAAAGTTTAATTTTAAATGTCTCCCTTTGACTATGTGTTTAACCAGTTACTTTACAGTGGCATTATTTCTAAAAACATTTAACTGCAATAATAACATATATTTTTTAAATGACTCATTATCTCCTTTTTATTAATATAAACTTGTATAAAAGCAGCACATATTAAAAACACAATGCAACAGCTTTCAATTGATTTGTGAATTACAAGTTAACAGCAGTCTTTAAATAAATGGAGACACAAATAAAAATAAAAATAGATACTGCATCCTCCTAACTGAACAGACATAACATATATGGAGTTTGTACCTAATTAAATCAAATAACCATGAAAAAGGGAGGCTTAGCAATATTCAATGTCAAAAACTTTAATTTAAATAATGTGGACACTGCACACTTAACTTCAAACTCTGGGTTTTAAATTATGGATTTAAATTTGAATTGACCCTTTGACTTCCTATCAGTATTGGGTTATGCTCACTTACTGTCCCCCCCCCCCTGTTAATTAGCTGTATCTGAACACAATTTGTGAATCACAAGAGATGTAGAATACTACTTTACTCTTCTGCTTGGTGTCATCTGTTCTTAGGTTACCTCAGCTTCTAGTTGTGTCACATGACCCTGCTCACTGCATCCTCCTTCTGATTAATCTATATATCCTTCACTTGCTAGGAGGCATCAAGAGGGGTGCCTCCTATTGGTACTAATTTCTGCTGCTAATATATTGACAGAACACAGGTGGCGCTGCAGCACAGCTTTTCCTTTGACCCATGTACTGCAATGGAGAGAAGCGTTCCTGTACCTGCCTCTCCATAGCATTACATAGGGGGAAAATATTTTTTTTTTTACTTTTTTTTTGTTTTAATTAAAATTTAATTAAGCTTTGGCATTATATGGCAGGGTAGGCACTGCCTCCCCTGCCTCTTATAAGTGCACGTCCCTTATATATATATATATATATATATATATATATATATATATATATATATATACATTTATATGCAAAAGTTTAGGCACCCCTGACAATTTCCATGATTTTCATTTTTTAAATAATTTGGATCAGCAATTTCATTTTGATCTATCAAATGACTGAAGGACACAGTAATATTTCAGTAGTGAAATGAGGTTTATTGGATTAACAGAAAATGTACAATATGCACCAAAACAAAATTAGACAGGTGCATAAATTTGGGCACCCCAACAGAAATATTGCATCAATATTTAGTAGAGCCTCCTTTAGCAGAAATAACAGCCTCTAGACACTTCCTATAGCCTGTAATGAGTGTCTGGATTCTGGATGAATGTATTTTGGACCATTCCTCCTTGCAAACCATCTCAAGTTCAGTTAGGTTTGATGGTTTCCAAGCATGGACAGCCCGCTTCAAATCACCCCACAGATTTTCAATGATATTCAGGTCTGGGGACTGGGATGGCCATTGTACTTGTTCCTCTGCATAAATGCCAGAGTAGATTTTGAGCAGTGTTTTGGGTCGTTGTCTTGTTGAAATATACCCAACCCCGGCGTAACTTCAACTTTGTGACTGATTCCTCAACATTATTCTCAAGTATCTGCTGATATTGAGTGGAATCCATGCGACCCTCAACTTTAACAAGATTCCCAATACTGGCACTGGCCACACAGCCCCACAGCATGATGGAACCAAATTTTACTGTGGGTAGCAAGTGTTTGTCTTGGAACACTGTGTTCTTTTGCCGCCATGCATAACGCCTCTTGTTATGACCAAATAACTCAATCTTTGTTTCATCAGTCCACAGCACCTTCTTCCAAAAGGAAACTGGCTTGTCCAAATGTGTGTTTGCATACCTCAAGCGACTCTGTTTGTGACGTGTGTGCAGAAAAGGCTTCTTCCGCATAACTCTCCCAAACAGCTTCTCCTTGTGCAAAGTGCGCTGAATTGTTGAACGATGCACAGTGACACCATCTGCAGCAAGATGATGTTGTAGGTCTTTGGAGGTGGTCTGTGGGCTGTTTTTGACCGTTCTCGCCATCCTTTGCCTCTCCGATATTTTACTTGGCCTGCCACTTCTGGCCTTAACAAGAGCTGTGCCTGTGGTCTTCCATTTTCTCACTATGTTCCTCTCAGTGGACACTGACAGCTTAAATCTCTGTGATAGCTTTTTGTAGCCTTCCCCTAAACCATAATGTTGAACAATCTTTGTTTTCAGGTCATTTAAGATTTGTTTTGAGGCCCCCATGTTGCCACTCTTCAGAGGAGAGTCAAAGAGAACAACAACTTGCAACTGGCTTCCTTAAATACCTTTTCTCGTGATTGGATGCACCTGTCTATGTAGTTCAAGGCTTAATGGGCTCACCAAACCAATTGTGTGTTCCAATTAATCAGTGCTAGGTAGTTACAGGTATTCAAATCAACAAAATGACAAGGGTGTCCAAATTTATGCACCTGTCTAATTTCGTTTTGATGCATTTTGCACATTTTCTGTTAATCCAATAAACCTCATTTCACTACTGAAATATTACTGTGTTCTTCAGTTATTTGATAGATCAAAATGAAATTGCTTATCCAAACACCCAATTATTTATAAATGAAAATCTTGGAAATTGTCAGGGGTGCCTAAACTTTTGCATACAACTGTATGTAAAGAGCATATGCTCCATTCTTAAAATATATTATTAAAGGTCCTAGTGGTGTAATCAGCCGTAAGCTACAACGGTATGGTGAATATTTGTTTCAAAAAACACAAACAACAACATGCCCGTGTGTAGATTGATCGAATAAAGTCTTACATATGTGATCACCTTACTAATAATCCGGACTGATATCTTAAATACTGCAGCAGTATCGCCGCCATCAAGCCCCAGCACCTCCACCTTGTGAACGGAGGGGTGTGTAAAAAAACAGTCAATCAAAAGAAAGAGGAGGCTAGGTCAAGACGGAGCCGAGATCGCTCTGTAGAAGTGAATGGAACACACACAATACGTCATTGCCCAACCCGAAAACATGGAAATAGAGAGAGAGTGTGAAGACTGTATGAAAAAGAAAAATAAACAGACTGACATGCCTGATCATATATAGACCAATTTAACCCATTAGGGTAAACAAAAGACCTAGGTAAGGACACTCCAACAATCATATGTAGATCAGTGGACCCTGTAAGAAGAAAAATAAAAAATATATGTAGTAACGCTCTAGCTATATGTGTGTATACCTGAGCATATCTCCAATGCCCCCATAAGTCCGCCTAACCAATGTTGAAAAATGTACCCCAAAAAGGGTCAATGGACCCACTCATCCCAAAAACTGACATAAATATACTAATATTCCTGGCTAAAAGCAAAGATCAGTATGTGTCCCCTTTCTAACTAAAAAATCTAATCTAACGGGGGGGCGGAGTTAACCGCCAAAGCAACTAAATGCATAATGCAGCAGCTCCCGGCTTCAATAGAGATTCTGGGGGTTCTTTTTGACCTGAAAGCTCATAATAAGGGACAGATGTACTTTGAACCCCTGCCTAAGAGCCTGCTCGAAAGATTTGGAGAAGATCCAGGAAATTTTCATAGCCCACTGACGGAGAGAACCATTGCGGCCTAGCCATGAAAAGGTTCAAACATGGAGGATTCCCGCATGGCTATCCTAGCCCTTTTTAAACAGTATGACCGCAGCATCAAAAACAGACTAGACCGTCTTATTTCTATAGTTGCAAACCGAGCTGAGGAAGAAGGTAACGCCGAATTTTGTGCAGGAACCGATGCGGCTCTGGACACGCACATGACTGTTCACCAGGGGACTTCTACCCGACACCTTCTACCGGGGACAACCTACCCTTTAAAAATTGCTCCAGACCGTGAGAACAACGATCATTCACCATACTCCTCTGACCTCGGAGGTGCGGTTGCTGCTTGCGACTTAAATAAAATTTGCATGTGCCTTCAGGAGGGAGCAGCTGTGGAGAGTGTTAAACAAGAGGTTCTAGCCCCAGAGGAGGGATGCCCTGCCGTGTGGGCTACCTATTTCCACTGTCTGGTCCTGAAATGCAGTCGCTCTGCTATGTATTTGCTTGTGCTGCCTTCTCAGGGCCCTGGAATGTCTAGCTGTGCTAGCATAAAAACCGGAGTTGGGTGAAAATTGTGTAGTGGCGGTGGATGCCAACTGTTCTGGGTTGTAATAACGTTCTGCATACCTTTCACGCTCCTATTTAAGTTCAGTACCTGGACTCATTAATTGTTAATGTTATAGTTGAAACTGCTGAATCTGCATTCATGAAGAATAATACCGGAAAATGTGCAGATTGGGTAATTGACTCCTCTTGATGTTTACATTATGGGTAGAACTGATGGAGATTTAGTGTTAACAGTTGTAATTTCTTGTTGCCTAGAAATATTGTTATTATTGTGTATTTGTTGCAGAAAGTTATTTACTTCTCATATATTGACTGCTTCTTTCATATAATTGCTGAAGTCATTTTTTATTCACTACTGTGTTATTCTGTGCTGCGAGGAGACGTTTTAATTGCTTCATTTATTTTAAAATAGATCCTAGCATTATATGTATATGTATACTCAGAAGGGGATGGTGCCTTTGATGAAGCATTGTTAATCTGAGTTACCTCTCCTTACACATAAATGTGAATTTGAATTAGCTAATAACCCTTTCCCTAGTTTGAGATTATGTTTACCTATTACACTGTTATCCTATCTCTTTTAGTGCAGTCAGAATATATCAGTTGCAGCATGACTTTCAAACACTCCTGAAGAATTTCTTATTGACTACTGTGTGATTCTGTGCTGAGAGGAAATGTTTTAAATGTTTTATTTTTTTAAATTAGATCCTAGCATTATATTTATATTCAGTAGGGGATGGTGTCTTTGATGAAGCAATGTTAATCTGAATTAACTCTCCTCACACAAAAATGTGAATCAGAATTAGCTAATATCCCTATGCCTAGTTGGAGATTATGTTTATCTACTACATTACTATCCTAGCTCTTTTAGTGCAGTCACAGGATATCAGTTACAGCATCCCTCTTAAACATCCCTGAATTAACCATTTCTAAGACTAATATTTACATGGACTTCATTTTGTTTAATGTATCTCTGTGTATACGTTTAAAGTTTGACTTCATAAAAATGATTACCTATCTATTACGCAGGTTGGCAGCACTACTTACTTGAGTCAACTCTCATTCCCTATGTCTAGCTTTAGATTATGTTTATCTGCTACACTGCTGACCTATTTTTTATTAGTGGAGTCAGATTATACCGGTTTCAGCATAACTTTCTAATATCCATGAAATACCCACTGTTGTGGATACTGATATTTGCATGGACTCCGCTGTGTTTAGTCTATCTGTATTTATATGTTTAAAGTTTGCCTTCCTTAGACTGTTTCTCTATCTATTACAAACGTTACAAAGGTTGGCTGCTGAGAGGAAATATAATACTAGTATCCCTTCCACTTCCCCGCTCCCCCCCCCTTCAATGCGGTAAGGGATGGATAACCTATCCTCCGCAACACTTTATTGGCAGAGTTTTGTAGTCTTTGCCCAGTCTGATGAGCCCTACTAAAGCTTTCTCCTGTATATACATTGATAAGCCCTTCAGGCCCTTAATATCAAAAAAAGGTTATAGTGTCTACTTTTATGATCCTTACTATTTACACTTTTAGGAAGTCTATCCTACTCTGTTAAACGTCACTTAGCTATGGACGTATGCCTCTGATTGATAGTTCTTTAGGAGTAACTTCCATTGCAGAAAGCTTGTTGATATTATTCTACTGTATTTAATATGCTAATTAAACTTTGTGAGGACGTAGCCCTTTTTCAGTTTACTTTACATAATGATAACTGACGCTATTTAAGTATGTGTTTGGTGTCATCCATGTACTTGAGAATGAGGTCCCATCAGGGCACCTAGATGTCTTTGATGACACAACAATCTTGTAAAATTTAAAATGAAGAACAGAAAAGTCTGGCTGTTCAGATTATTCTTTACTGTATTACTGTGATGTTTTTTACTGGAATATTATCTGTATCTTTACTTGCCATATATGTATTACTGTGTTATACTTCTTCAATAAAAAGACATTTTCAAAAAAAATAAAAAATCTAATCTAACAACCCAATATAGTGTACTAAAATATATAATTAAAGAGTTCATAGTACAATATTACAAGTATCGTACTCTACAATATTCTAGTATATGAGTGGATCCAACCAGTTTCCAACTCTAACATCTAGTGTGTGATATAGCATTAGAGGCATGTGAAAAAGGGTATAGATAAATGTAATGCTCATAAAAAATATGTTGTGATATATAATATGATATAATGAAATTGTTTATAAAAATAAATTGTTAAGCAAACAATTGATCATTAAATGTGATTTAAGTGCTAGTAATGATGGTATTACTCCTATACCATACATAATCCTTGAGTGACTAACAGATATAATAACATGTGCTAAATATTAACTAAAATTGTGTGTATAAATATATATGAATATTATATATGGTATGAGGTCAATCTAATAATGGAATGGGACTCTAAAATATATCAGCTTTGGGATATATGGTATATGCGTCTAAGACTGAAGTTTGGCAATGTATCTAAATAGTGTGCTGATATAGAACAATATATACTAATTAATGACAGAGTGTCTAATCTTGTCCTTATGACCGACATATATGATCAGATAAATGCCGCCATGTCGAAATTCTCATTTAGGCCATCAGGTTGGAGTGTTCTTAATTTTGTAATCCAATAGGATTCTCTCCTTCTAAGGGTCATAAAAGCATCACTATGTGATCTAGGGATAAGCTCAATGAGTATAATCTTCATAGGATTTTTCTGATTTTTATGAAAATGTCGACAGTGTCTTGATACACTGTGGGCTTTAGAATTTAATTTGATATTGTATGCGTGTTCCCACCATCTTTTTTAACCTTACGGCAGGTGCTGCCGATGTATTGGACCCCACATTGGCAATTCAGGAGGTATATGACAAATGAAGATTCACAAGTCATAAACCCTTTGATATTGAACGTTTCACCAGTGGTATGTGATGTGAAGGTTGATGTTTTATGTATGATAAAAGTACACATCCCACACCGTTTCCTACCACATTTAGAGATTTTATTTGTAGAAAAAATGGCTTCTAGGGGTTTGATGTATGGAGCATTATCTCCTTTATGTTTGTCCCTAACCACTTTGCTGGGGGTCAAAGTGGTTTTAGGAGTAGGGGCTCTTCTATAAACCAGCTTGGGTTTTGGGCCGATTATGTTTTTCAAGATAGGGTAATTAGTCAAGAAGGGCCAATGTTTAATGAGAATCTTGTTGATCTCACGGTAGTTAGAATTATATCTCGTAATGAATAATGGTGGGTTAGAGTCCTTAAAATCTTTCTGTGTCTTATTTTTCTTACTGAAATAACTTGATCTATCTTCATTTCTGACTCTAATTAGTTCTTGGTTAATTAAATCCTGTGGGTAATCCTTCTACAAAAATCTGTCCCCAACTACCCTGGCCTGCTCGTCATAGTCCTCAAGTGTAGAGCAATTCCTCCTGGGATGGAAACGGATTGCAATAGTTAAAGTAATGGTAAACTTTACCCTTTTTATAAACAGGTCCGGAATGTTAGCAATATTTAAGATGGCGTTTAATTCATCAGTTGTAATGAAGATGTGCATTAACTTACTTTTTCATTTAGTGCTGAAATTCAAATACTCCATGCTCCAGTCGCCCTCTTCAAATATATATTTTTTTGGTGAGCTAATGTTTGAACTGTAGTCGAAAACTAGTCTCCGGATAGATTGTAATCAAGGCCATAATTTATTAAAATTATATATCCGGGTGTCCCTAAATTGATGAAAGCCAGATGATTTAATCAAATAAATCCTGATGTGAGAGAAAAGCATAGGTTTGTCAGTTATTTTATTGCATGTAGCATAATGGGGCTAATACTTAAACATGTTGTGAAATGTTCTTGATATGCATAAAATAGTATTGCAAAAAAAAAGGCAACAGATACTTTTACCTGCCACACTGTAAACATGTAGAGAGATAAAGTATAGTAGAACTATGAATTTTATTTTTCTTACACATGTTTCAGTTCTTTTATTTTTTATTTTGGCTTGTTCTGTACTAATGGACATGCTTATTATACTACTTACCTATTGTAAAAGCATCATTTGATTACATTAAACTTCATACCAAGGCTATCAATCTATATCTAACATATCAATCTATAATTATATACAAAGTACTGTAGGAAAGTTTTAGTGTTAGGTGTTATTTTCAGCTTTGAAAAAATACTGTAAATTAAAAATGCTTTCAAAAATAGAAATGTTAATAGTTTATTTGTTTCAAGTAACAAAATGCAAAGTGAGCGAACAGAAGAAAAATCTAAATCAAATCACTAATTGGTGTAACTACCCTTTGCTTTTAAAATAGCATCAATTCTTCTAGGTACAATTGCATACATGTTTTTAAGGAATTTGGCAGGTAGGTTGTTTCAAACATCTTGGATAACTAACCACAGTTCTTCTGTGGATTTAGGTAGCCTATGTTACTTATGTCTATTCACACTCAATGAAGTTGAGATTAGTGCTCTGTGTGGGCTATACCATCGCTTCCAGGACTCCTTGTTCTTTTTTACGCTAATGATAGTTCTTAATGAGTTTGACTATATGTTTGGGGTCGTTGTCATGCTGCAAGATAAATAAGGGGCCAATCAGATGCTCCCCTGATGATCTTGCATGATGGATAAGTATCTCCCTGTACTTCTCTGCATTGAGGAGTCCATTAATTTCTGACCAAATCCCCAACTCCATTTGCATAAATGCAGCACCAAACGTGGAAAGAACACCCACCATGCTTCACTGTTGCCTGCAAACACTTATTATTGTACCACTCTCCAGCCCTTCTGCAAACACACTGCCTTCTGCTACAGCCAAATATTTAAATTTTGACTCATGAGTCCTTATTTCCACATTGGTATGGATTTTTGGCTGAAAGTCTTCCATGAAGATCACTTCTGACCAGACAGTAGATGGGTGTACCAGAGTCACACTGGTTTCTGCCAAGCTGATGGCACTGCTGGACATCTTCTGATTGTGAAGGTAAGTAAGCATGATGTGTCTTTCATCTGCTGCACTAAGTTTCCTTGACCAACCACTACGTCTACGGTCATTAATGTTGCCTGTTTCTTTGTGCTTCTTCAGAAGAGCTTGGACAGCACATCTGGAAACCCCTATCTACCTTGAAATTTTTGCCTGGGAGAGACCTTGCCGATGCAGTGTAACTATCTTGTGTCTTGTTCCTGTGCTAAGCCTTGCCATGTTGTATGAATTTTTAAATTAAGTGTTCAGCAACCTCACCTTGTTAGCAGAGTTTGGCTGTTCCTCACCCACTTGCATGTCTCCTACAAAGCTGTTTCTGTTTCAGTTAATAGTTGTGTTTCCACCTACATATTAAATTGAACATCATTAATATGTATAAATATATATATATAGGAGGTAGGTAAAGTGCACTCACACTAATTGTATTCAAATGCCAGGGTGCTAAGAGGCAGGTAGATAGTAGATGTGGAACAAAGCACTCACTGGTCTTGAAATATATTCAAACTTGAGTTTTATTTGCAGTGGCATTTCGCGGTGTTCACCCCTTCATCAAACTGAAGTACATGTCCTAAAAGCATGACAATGTATACCACACAAATCCCTTTAATATAAACTGTCCAGGCATCCAGAATGGCGGAATAGGGGACAAACTCACCCTTTTGCCGGATTCAGCCAGTCACTCTCAGAGTCCCGTAGGGTAAACCCCTCTCCAGCTGTCTGCAATCCAAGCGCAGCATGTGAACCACAGCTCCGGTGTGGAATTACTCACTAGAAGCAGCTGGTTCCTGAACAGGTCTCCCTTGTCAGGTATGGAGTTTGACGTCTCATAGGGGGTATTTGTCTCCGCCAATCAGCTTCTCCCAATCGACTTGCTTTCAGTAAATGTGGAAAGTAGCATTTGGCTACCAAGTAGAGGACACTGAAGATCCAAGTTGTTTAGCGGACTCCTTGTAGTTCAAACATAAACAAAAGCAGCAAAGAGGAAACTTGGGTTCTTTAGTTAAAATCCAAAAATCTTTATTTTTCAAACAAGGATAAAATCCATATTCACCAGCACAAGAACAAGGAGAAACAGGCTGGTCTTACTAGTTCCGGCAAGTGCCGTAATCATAGACCATGATTACATAGGGTTGGCTGGGTAAAAAGGATATTAACACCTTGACAAAATTTTGCAACACATACCACTTTTTTACTTGTTCTTTTCCCCAGATAAGGAAACTTCTGCAACCAACAGCCAAATTGCTGCTACAAAGTACCTAATAATAATAAAAATACAATAGTGTGGAACATATGTGTTTGTCTTTTATGTACTACTTTTATCCTGTATATTTGTTAAATTATATCACAATTCTTTACATATTTTATAGAGCTGTTATTTGTAGTTTTCTTCAACAACATAGGGCTAGATTCATGGACATGTGATCGTTTATCCTAGTTTAGAGAGCATTTCTGCCATTAAAATATATTGTTGTGTTAAGTTCTTGCACATCGAACATTAATAAATAATAATAATAAATAAAGAGTTCTTGACAAACAAGACTGTTAAACGTGTTTGTCATGGTGGAAGTATGGTTAGTGGATAGGTTTGCCAGGTATCCATAATTCATCTGAACAGTCCAGTATTTTTGCAGGTTGTCCATTAAAATATCCACAAAAATACTGGATAGTTAAATGTCCTTTTTCTTAAGTCTCTGAGTGTTAGCTAAATGTAAAAGTCATCCTATGCTGCTTAATGCATTAAAAATATGAATTAGAAAGAAGTGAGGGTCAGTCAAAGGAGTCAAATCTCTACTTTGTACTTGTACTACTGGCAACCAAAGAGGTACAATTATTAATTTATATGTTTCTGGCAGCCAAAGGGTAAAATGACTGCTTAGTTGTGAAATATATATATGTGGTAGGATCAAGAGTGGAGTCTGAGGTAGTGTTTTGGTGGGGGGAGAACATGTTGTGACCCTGTAGACCATTGTGTCCAGTCATCTACAGATTGACCAGTAGAAGGACAGCTGACAAACCTATTGGTGGATGGATTTGCAGTTGGTGCGTCTTTAATTTAGGCTTTTGATGGAACTGAGGCCTCATTTCTCTGCATTAGCCTCACTCCACTTTGCCATAGCACACACTGGATGTAAAAGCAGAATAGATTAAATGTGCATGTTTATTTTCAAGGACAACCAGAGTTACCATGAAACAAATACTAAACAAGATTTATAATCAGGATTGCCATTGCATCAGTTCAATATAAATTAAAACTAAAATGGGTATAATCTCTGATAGCACAGAATAATTGTCAGGATACTGGCACAGAGACTTGGCAGGATAGTAGCACTGAGACCTCTGAGTACTAGAGTAGGATACTGGTGTTTAGCAGACATCCCTGCAGGGCCTGGGTACTGCACAATTCACTAGAACAGGATACTAGTGCTTCACAGATTCCCTCTGCAAAACCTGGGTACTGGAGCAGGATACTAGTGCTGGGCAGATGCGCTATGCAGAACCTGGGTGTTGGAATATGATACTGGTGCTTAGCAAAAACCCTCTACAGGGCCTTGGTGTTGGAGCAGGATACGGGTGCTTGGCAGACACCCCTGCAGGGCCTGGGTACTGGAGCAGGATTAAAGCACAATACAAAGCCAGTACAACAGGGCCTGAGGAAGGAGCAGCCCAAAGAACATCCAAAAACCAGTGTCAGGCCAAGGTCAAAATCCAGGAAGCGAAAGCAGACAGAGATGGAGGCTCTCCCAGACAGAGATGGAATGTCAAAGCACTGGTCTGAAGGAGGAGCAGCCTTAAATAGACATGTAATGTGGTAGCTGTAGGTGTGCTGAATTATAGGCTCCGCAAAACTCAATACTATTGTGATTCCTCTAGTAAAGTAAAATTGCACACAAAATGTATAAAAGGCTCAAAGATATGAGGTCTCAGGTGTTAGAGAAAAAAAAGCAAGCAAAGAGCTTTAACATTGAGATACGTACATATACATGTCTAAATATGTGCAGTTGTAATCAAACTTATTTAACCCCCATTGCAAATCATGTTTATTGTCAAAATGTACAGACTTTTCATTATTTCATTCAGTAAAGTTCACTTTTTATATACTTTTTTTCCTAGCATCCTTATTGTTTATTTCATCACTTACTTGCATATTTATATCACAGAGAACTGGCTTCAATTAAAAGTCTTTCTAACGTATTTTATATTTTTCAATGGGGATTTTGATGTAGAGCATTGGTATTTGTTGTATTTCATGTTACACAGTAGGAGTTTCAATCTCAACATTGCCACGTGACCTTGTGACATGATTTTTCACCCAGTAGTCCATGTTTTATCAACTATGGGACAGACAGCTGCCAGAGCTGATAAGGATGGAGATAGGCTTTTTAAGCGATTGGTAATTTGATCATTCTAATACTATGCATTCTTAAAAAGAAACTAAACCCA